>NW_028159120.1:365000-410000 GCF_964263955.1 Coregonus lavaretus
TGAATAATATTAAGAAATGCTATAGATGGAAGGAAAGTAGTGTTGAAACCTACCAAAAAACAATTAGGAAACAACAAATTCAATCCATTCTAGACAACTTCCTGGACAAAACGTTCCACTGTAATAGTGAAGGTGTAAACTTGGCAGTAGAAAACCTAAACAGTATATTTGACCTCTCAGCTTCCCTATCAAATCAAAAAATCTCTAACAGAAAACCAAAGAAAAGTAATAACAGTGATAAATGGTTTGATGAAGAATGCAAAAACCTAAGAAAGAAATTGAGAAACCTATCCAACCAAAAACATAGAGACCCAGAAAACCTGAGCCTACGCCTTCACTATGGTGAATCACTAAAACAATACAGAAATACACTACGGAAAAAGAAGGAACAGCATGTCAGAAATCAGCTCAATGTAATTGAAGAATCCATAGACTCTAACCACTTCTGGGAAAACTGGAAAACACTAAACAAACAACAACACGAAGAGCTATCTATCCAAAACGGAGATGTATGGGTAAACCACTTCTCCAATCTTTTTGGCCCTATAACAGAGAACACACAGCAAAAAAATATACATGATCAAATGCAAATCTTAGAATCAACTATTAAAGACTACCAGAACCCACTGGATTCTCCAATTACATTGAATGAACTACAGGATAAAATACAAACCCTCCAACCCAAAAAGTCCTGTGGTGTTGATGGTATCCTCAATGAAATGATAAAATATACAGACCACAAATTTCAATTAGCTATACTTAAACTCTTTAACATCATCCTTAGCTCTGGCATCTTCCCCAACATCTGGAACCAAGGACTGATCACCCCAATCCACAAAAGTGGAGACAAATTTGACCCCAATAACTACCGTGGGATATGCGTCAACAGCAACCTTGGGAAAATCCTCTGCATTATCATTAACAGCAGACTAGTTCATTTCCTCAGTGAAAACAATGTACTGAGCAAATGTCAAATTGGCTTTTTACCAAATTACCGTACGACAGACCACGTATTCACCCTGCACACCCTAATTGACAAACAAACAAACCAAAACAAAGGCAAAGTCTTCTCATGCTTTGTTGATTTCAAAAAAGCTTTTGACTCAATTTGGCATGAGGGTCTGCTATACAAATTGATGGAAAGTGGGGTTGGGGGAAAAACATACGACATTATAAAATCCATGTACACAAACAACAAGTGTGCGGTTAAAATTGGCAAAAAACACACACATTTCTTTCCACAGGGCCGTGGGGTGAGACAGGGATGCAGTTTAAGCCCCACCCTCTTCAACATATATATCAACGAATTGGCGAGGGCACTAGAACAGTCTGCAGCACCCGGCCTCACCCTACTAGAATCTGAAGTCAAATGTCTTCTGTTTGCTGACGATCTGGTGCTTCTGTCACCAACCAAGGAGGGCCTACAGCAGCACCTAGATCTTCTGCACAGATTCTGTCAGACCTGGGCCCTGACAGTAAATCTCAGTAAGACAAAAATAATGGTGTTCCAAAAAAGGTCCAGTTGCCAGGACCACAAATACAAATTCCATCTAGACACCGTTGCCCTAGAGCACACAAAAAACTATACATACCTCGGCCTAAACATCAGCGCCACAGGTAACTTCCACAAAGCTGTGAACGATCTGAGAGACAAGGCAAGAAGGGCCTTCTATGCCATCAAAAGGAACATACAATTTGACATACCAATTAGGATCTGGCTAAAAATACTTGAATCAGTTATAGAACCCATTGCCCTTTATGGTTCTGAGGTCTGGGGTCCGCTCACCAACCAAGAATTCACAAAATGGGACAAACACCAAATTGAGACTCTGCATGCAGAATTCTGCAAAAACATCCTCCGTGTACAACGTAAAACACCAAATAATGCATGCAGAGCAGAATTAGGCCAATACCCGCTAATTATCAAAATCCAGAAAAGAGCCGTTAAATTCTATAACCACTTAAAAGGAAGCGATTCCCAAACCTTCCATAACAAAGCCATCACCTACAGAGAGATGAACTTGGAGAAGAGTCCCCTAAGTAAGCTTGTCCTGGGGCTCTGTTCACAAACACAAACAGACCCCACACAGCCCCAGGACAACAACAACAACAACAACAACACAATTAGACCCAACCAAATCATGAGAAAACAAAAAGAGAATTACTTGACACATTGGAAAGAACAAACAAAAAAACAGAGCAAACTAGAATGCTATTTGGCCCTAAACAGAGAGTACACAGTGGCAGAATACCTGCCCACTGTGACTGACCCAAACTTAAGGAAAGCTTTGACTATGTACAGACTCAGTGAGCATAGCCTTGCTATTGAGAAAGGCCGCCGTAGGCAGACCTGGCTCTCAAGAGAAGACAGGCTATGTGCACACTGCCCACAAAATGAGGTGGAAACTGAGCTGCACTTCCTAACCTCCTGCCAAATGTATGACCATATTAGAGACACATATTTCCCTCAGATTACAGCGATCCACAAAGAATTCGAAAACAAACCCAATTTTGATAAACTCCCATATCTATTGGGTGAAAAACCACAGTGTGCCATCACAGCTGCAAGATTTGTGACCTGTTGCCACAAGAAAAGGGCAACCAGTGAAGAACAAACACCATTGTAAATACAACCCATATTTATGTTTATTTATTTTCCCATTTGTACTTTAACTATTTGCACATTGTTACAACACTGTATATATACATAATATGACATTTGAAATGTCTTTATTCTTTTGAAACTTCTGAGTGTAATGTTCACTGTTAATATTTATTGTTTATTTCACTTTTGTTTACTATCTACTTCACTTGCTTTGGCAATGTAAACACACGTTTCCCATGCCAATAAAGCCCTTAAATTGAATTGAATTGAATTGAGAGAGAGAGAGAGAGAAAGGACACCACAGACAGACAGACAGACTAGGTAGAAAGTTCCTTACTGATCATTCCGTCTTTCTCCAGCAGCGTAGTGAGGTGTCTCATGGTGCTGTGTATCAGCACACTGTCTATGGCTGCTTGCAGTCGGGGGGAGGCTGTGGGTGAGTGGCCGTCCAGCAGAGGTAGATCCACTGGACAGTAGCAGGTGACCATGTTCGTTAGAGTTCTCTCTTCACTACCCGGGTCCAACAGCCAACACGCCACCTACACACACACACACACACACACACAGAGATACACACACACACACACACACAAAGAGATACACACACACACAGAGATATACACACACACACACAAAGACATACACACACACACAGAGATATACACAGTTATATAAAACTCCACCTACACAGCTTGTTTATAAATGTGTGTACCTCTCTCTCTGTCTCTACCTCTGTCTCTCTCTACCTCTACCTCTGTCTCTGTCTCTACCTCTGTCTCTCTCTACCTCTGTCTCTACCTCTGTCTCTCTCTCTCTACCTCTCTCTCTCTCTCTACCTCTGTCTCTCTCTCTACCTCTGTCTCTCTCTCTACCTCTGTCTCTCTCTCTACCTCTGTCTCTCTCTCTACCTCTGTCTCTGTCTCTCTCTACCTCTGTCTCTGTCTCTGTCTCTACCTCTGTCTCTCTCTCTACCTCTGTCTCTCTCTCTACCTCTGTCTCTCTCTCTACCTCTGTCTCTCTCTACCTCTGTCTCTCTCTACCTCTGTCTCTCTCTCTACCTCTGTCTCTCTCTCTACCTCTGTCTCTCTCTCTACCTCTGTCTCTCTCTCTACCTCTGTCTCTCTCTCTACCTCTGTCTCTCTCTCTACCTCTGTCTCTCTCTCTACCTCTGTCTCTCTCTCTACCTCTGTCTCTCTCTCTACCTCTGTCTCTCTCTCTACCTCTGTCTCTCTCTCTACCTCTGTCTCTCTCTCTACCTCTGTCTCTCTCTCTACCTCTGTCTCTCTCTCTACCTCTGTCTCTCTCTCTACCTCTGTCTCTCTCTCTACCTCTGTCTCTCTCTCTACCTCTGTGTCTCTCTCTACCTCTCTGTCTCTCTCTCTACCTCTGTCTCTCTCTCTACCTCTGTCTCTCTCTCTACCTCTGTCTCTCTCTCTACCTCTGTCTCTCTCTACCTCTGTCTCTGTCTCTGTCTCTCTCTACCTCTGTCTCTCTCTACCTCTGTCTCTGTCTCTCTCTACCTCTGTCTCTGTCTCTCTCTACCTCTGTCTCTGTCTCTCTCTACCTCTGTCTCTGTCTCTCTCTACCTCTGTCTCTGTCTCTCTCTACCTCTGTCTCTCTCTCTCTACCTCTGTCTCTGTCTCTCTCTCTACCTCTGTCTCTCTCTCTACCTCTGTCTCTCTCTCTACCTCTGTCTCTCTCTCTACCTCTGTCTCTCTCTCTACCTCTGTCTCTCTCTCTACCTCTGTCTCTCTCTCTACCTCTGTCTCTGTCTCTCTCTACCTCTGTCTCTCTCTACCTCTGTCTCTGTCTCTCTCTACCTCTGTCTCTCTCTCTCTACCTCTCTCTCTGTCTCTACCTCTGTCTCTGTCTCTACCTCTGTCTCTCTCTCTACCTCTGTCTCTCTCTCTACCTCTGTCTCTCTCTCTACCTCTGTCTCTCTCTCTACCTCTGTCTCTCTCTCTACCTCTGTCTCTCTCTCTACCTCTGTCTCTCTCTCTACCTCTGTCTCTCTCTCTACCTCTGTCTCTCTCTCTACCTCTGTCTCTCTCTCTACCTCTGTCTCTCTCTCTACCTCTGTCTCTCTCTCTACCTCTGTCTCTCTCTACCTCTGTCTCTCTCTACCTCTGTCTCTCTCTCTACCTCTGTCTCTCTCTCTACCTCTGTCTCTCTCTCTACCTCTGTCTCTCTCTCTACCTCTGTCTCTCTCTCTACCTCTGTCTCTCTCTCTACCTCTGTCTCTCTCTCTACCTCTGTCTCTCTCTCTACCTCTGTCTCTCTCTCTACCTCTGTCTCTCTCTCTACCTCTGTCTCTCTCTCTACCTCTGTCTCTCTCTCTACCTCTGTCTCTCTCTCTACCTCTCTGTCTCTCTCTCTACCTCTGTCTCTCTCTCTACCTCTGTCTCTCTCTCTACCTCTGTCTCTCTCTCTACCTCTGTCTCTCTCTCTACCTCTGTCTCTCTCTCTACCTCTGTCTCTCTCTCTACCTCTCTGTCTCTCTCTCTACCTCTGTCTCTCTCTCTACCTCTGTCTCTCTCTCTACCTCTGTCTCTCTCTCTACCTCTGTCTCTCTCTCTACCTCTGTCTCTCTCTACCTCTGTCTCTGTCTCTGTCTCTCTCTACCTCTGTCTCTCTCTACCTCTGTCTCTGTCTCTCTCTACCTCTGTCTCTGTCTCTCTCTACCTCTGTCTCTGTCTCTCTCTACCTCTGTCTCTGTCTCTCTCTACCTCTGTCTCTGTCTCTCTCTACCTCTGTCTCTCTCTCTCTACCTCTGTCTCTGTCTCTCTCTCTACCTCTGTCTCTCTCTCTACCTCTGTCTCTCTCTCTACCTCTGTCTCTCTCTCTACCTCTGTGTCTCTCTCTACCTCTCTGTCTCTCTCTCTACCTCTGTCTCTCTCTCTACCTCTGTCTCTCTCTCTACCTCTGTCTCTCTCTCTACCTCTGTCTCTCTCTACCTCTGTCTCTGTCTCTGTCTCTCTCTACCTCTGTCTCTCTCTACCTCTGTCTCTGTCTCTCTCTACCTCTGTCTCTGTCTCTCTCTACCTCTGTCTCTGTCTCTCTCTACCTCTGTCTCTGTCTCTCTCTACCTCTGTCTCTGTCTCTCTCTACCTCTGTCTCTCTCTCTCTACCTCTGTCTCTGTCTCTCTCTCTACCTCTGTCTCTCTCTCTACCTCTGTCTCTCTCTCTACCTCTGTCTCTCTCTCTACCTCTGTCTCTCTCTCTACCTCTGTCTCTCTCTCTACCTCTGTCTCTCTCTCTACCTCTGTCTCTCTCTCTACCTCTGTCTCTGTCTCTCTCTACCTCTGTCTCTCTCTACCTCTGTCTCTGTCTCTCTCTACCTCTGTCTCTCTCTCTCTACCTCTCTCTCTGTCTCTACCTCTGTCTCTGTCTCTACCTCTGTCTCTCTCTCTACCTCTGTCTCTCTCTCTACCTCTGTCTCTCTCTCTACCTCTGTCTCTCTCTCTACCTCTGTCTCTCTCTCTACCTCTGTCTCTCTCTCTACCTCTGTCTCTCTCTCTACCTCTGTCTCTCTCTCTACCTCTGTCTCTCTCTCTACCTCTGTCTCTCTCTCTACCTCTGTCTCTCTCTCTACCTCTGTCTCTCTCTCTACCTCTGTCTCTCTCTACCTCTGTCTCTCTCTACCTCTGTCTCTCTCTCTACCTCTGTCTCTCTCTCTACCTCTGTCTCTCTCTCTACCTCTGTCTCTCTCTCTACCTCTGTCTCTCTCTCTACCTCTGTCTCTCTCTCTACCTCTGTCTCTCTCTCTACCTCTGTCTCTCTCTCTACCTCTGTCTCTCTCTCTACCTCTGTCTCTCTCTCTACCTCTGTCTCTCTCTCTACCTCTGTCTCTCTCTCTACCTCTGTCTCTCTCTCTACCTCTGTCTCTCTCTCTACCTCTGTCTCTCTCTCTACCTCTGTCTCTCTCTCTACCTCTGTCTCTCTCTCTACCTCTGTCTCTCTCTCTACCTCTGTCTCTCTCTCTACCTCTGTCTCTCTCTCTACCTCTGTCTCTGTCTCTCTCTACCTCTGTCTCTCTCTACCTCTGTCTCTGTCTCTCTCTACCTCTGTCTCTGTCTCTCTCTACCTCTGTCTCTGTCTCTCTCTACCTCTGTCTCTGTCTCTCTCTACCTCTGTCTCTGTCTCTCTCTACCTCTGTCTCTGTCTCTCTCTACCTCTGTCTCTGTCTCTCTCTACCTCTGTCTCTGTCTCTCTCTACCTCTGTCTCTGTCTCTCTCTACCTCTGTCTCTGTCTCTCTCTACCTCTGTCTCTGTCTCTCTCTACCTCTGTCTCTCTCTCTCTACCTCTGTCTCTCTCTCTCTACCTCTGTCTCTCTCTCTCTACCTCTGTCTCTCTCTCTCTACGTCTCTCTCTACCTCTGTCTCTCTCTACCTCTGTCTCTCTCTACCTCTGTCTCTGTGAGTGTGTGTCTGTATACCTTCAGGTCTTCACAGGGCCCCTCCAGGGAGATACCACAGCTCAGCACCAGCGTCTTGTACACCTGGATGATGTCATAAGTCATGACCACACCCCCTTCCCCGTCGGCCAATGATTTACTCAGACAGGCCCTCATCTGCTCCATCCTCTCTTCAACCGGCAAATCAGCAGCCAGCGGGGGCGGGGCCAGACTGGAGCTCATCTCTGTGGGACAGTAATTCTACGTTCATGACACGTCAGTGTGTGAAAACACAACTTGTAAACTCTGAGCATTCACGTGCTTTCAACTAATTGAGAACGCCAGTCCAGCTATCCCAAACAAACAATATGGTTCAAAAACCATATCAATAGATAGCTTTTTTGATAAATAATGTTTTGTTGTATTTAACTGCTGGAATTATGACTGTCATAGGAACGGAGGAGGGCAGTTAGTGATATGGTGAAGGTACCGGTACTCTGCCCTGTAGTAGTGATATGGTGAAGGTACCGGTACTCTGCCCTGTAGTAGTGATATGGTGAAGGTACCGGTACTCTGCCCTGTAGTAGTGATATGGTGAAGGTACCGGTACTCTGCCCTGTAGTAGTGATATGGTGAAGGTACCGGTACTCTGATGCTGTAGTAGTGATATGGTGAAGGTACCGGTACTCTGCCCTGTAGTAGTGTTATGGTGAAGGTACCGGTACTCTGCCCTGTAGTAGTGATATGGTGAAGGTACCGGTACTCTGTCCTGTAGTAGTGATATGGTGAAGGTACAGGTACTCTGCCCTGTAGTAGTGATATGGTGAAGGTACCGGTACTCTGCCCTGTAGTAGTGATATGGTGAAGGTACCGGTACTCTGTTGCTGTAGTAGTGATATGGTGAAGGTACCGGTACTCTGCCCTGTAGTAGTGATATGGTGAAGGTACCGGTACTCTGCCCTGTAGTAGTGTTATGGTGAAGGTACCGGTACTCTGTTGCTGTAGTAGTGATATGGTGAAGGTACCGGTACTCTGCCCTGTAGTAGTGATATGGTGAAGGTACCGGTACTCTGCCCTGTAGTAGTGATATGGTGAAGGTACCGGTACTCTGCCCTGTAGTAGTGTTATGGTGAAGGTACCGGTACTCTGCCCTGTAGTAGTGATATGGTGAAGGTACCGGTACTCTGCCCTGTAGTAGTGATATGGTGAAGGTACCGGTACTCTGCCCTGTAGTAGTGATATGGTGAAGGTACCGGTACTCTGCCCTGTAGTAGTGATATGGTGAAGGTACCGGTACTCTGCCCTGTAGTAGTGATATGGTGAAGGTACCGGTACTCTGCCCTGTAGTAGTGATATGGTGAAGGTACCGGTACTCTGCCCTGTAGTAGTGATATGGTGAAGGTACCGGTACTCTGATGCTGTAGTAGTGATATGGTGAAGGTACCGGTACTCTGCCCTGTAGTAGTGATATGGTGAAGGTACCGGTACTCTGCCTGTAGTAGTGATATGGTGAAGGTACCGGTACTCTGCCCTGTAGTAGTGATATGGTGAAGGTACCGGTACTCTGCCCTGTAGTAGTGATATGGTGAAGGTACCGGTACTCTGCCCTGTAGTAGTGATATGGTGAAGGTACCGGTACTCTGCCCTGTAGTAGTGATATGGTGAAGGTACCGGTACTCTGCCCTGTAGTAGTGATATGGTGAAGGTACCGGTACTCTGCCCTGTAGTAGTGTTATGGTGAAGGTACCGGTACTCTGCCCTGTAGTAGTGATATGGTGAAGGTACCGGTACTCTGCCCTGTAGTAGTGATATGGTGAAGGTACCGGTACTCTGCCCTGTAGTAGTGATATGGTGAAGGTACCGGTACTCTGCCCTGTAGTAGTGATATGGTGAAGGTACCGGTACTCTGCCCTGTAGTAGTGATATGGTGAAGGTACCGGTACTCTGCCCTGTAGTAGTGATATGGTGAAGGTACCGGTACTCTGATGCTGTAGTAGTGATATGGTGAAGGTACCGGTACTCTGCCCTGTAGTAGTGATATGGTGAAGGTACCGGTACTCTGCCTGTAGTAGTGATATGGTGAAGGTACCGGTACTCTGCCCTGTAGTAGTGATATGGTGAAGGTACCGGTACTCTGCCCTGTAGTAGTGATATGGTGAAGGTACCGGTACTCTGCCCTGTAGTAGTGATATGGTGAAGGTACCGGTACTCTGCCCTGTAGTAGTGATATGGTGAAGGTACCGGTACTCTGCCCTGTAGTAGTGATATGGTGAAGGTACCGGTACTCTGCCCTGTAGTAGTGATATAGTGAAGGTACCGGTACTCTGCCCTGTAGTAGTGATATGGTGAAGGTACCGGTACTCTGCCCTGTAGTAGTGATATGGTGAAGGTACCGGTACTCTGCCCTGTAGTAGTGATATGGTGAAGGTACCGGTACTCTGCTGCTGTAGTAGTGATATGGTGAAGGTACCGGTACTCTGTTGCTGTAGTAGTGATATGGTGAAGGTACTGGTACTCTTCCCTGTGGTAGTGATATGGTGAAGGTACCGGTACTCTGTTGCTGTAGTAGTGATATGGTGAAGGTACAGGTACTCTGTCCTGTAGTAGTGATATGGTGAAGGTACCGGTACTCTGCCCTGTAGTAGTGATATGGTGAAGGTACCGGTACTCTGCCCTGTAGTAGTGATATGGTGAAGGTACCGGTACTCTGCTGCTGTAGTAGTGATATGGTGAAGGTACCGGTACTCTGCCCTGTAGTAGTGATATGGTGAAGGTACCGGTACTCTGCCCTGTAGTAGTGATATGGTGAAGGTACCGGTACTCTGCCCTGTAGTAGTGATATGGTGAAGGTACCGGTACTCTGCTGCTGTAGTAGTGATATGGTGAAGGTACCGGTACTCTGCCCTGTAGTAGTGATATGGTGAAGGTACCGGTACTCTGCCCTGTAGTAGTGATATGGTGAAGGTACCGGTACTCTGCCCTGTAGTAGTGATATGGTGAAGGTACCGGTACTCTGTCCTGTAGTAGTGATATGGTGAAGGTACCGGTACTCTGCCCTGTAGTAGTGATATGGTGAAGGTACCGGTACTCTGCCCTGTAGTAGTGATATGGTGAAGGTACCGGTACTCTGTCCTGTAGTAGTGATATGGTGAAGGTACCGGTACTCTGCCCTGTAGTAGTGATATGGTGAAGGTACCGGTACTCTGCCCTGTAGTAGTGATATGGTGAAGGTACCGGTACTCTGCCCTGTAGTAGTGATATGGTGAAGGTACAGGTACTCTGCCCTGTAGTAGTGATATGGTGAAGGTACCGGTACTCTGCCCTGTAGTAGTGATATGGTGAAGGTACCGGTACTCTGCTGCTGTAGTAGTGATATGGTGAAGGTACCGGTACTCTGCCCTGTAGTAGTGATATGGTGAAGGTACCGGTACTCTGCCCTGTAGTAGTGGTATGGTGAAGGTACCGGTACTCTGCCCTGTAGTAGTGGTATGGTGAAGGTACCGGTACTCTGCCCTGTAGTAGTGATATGGTGAAGGTACCGGTACTCTGCTGCTGTAGTAGTGATATGGTGAAGGTACCGGTACTCTGCCCTGTAGTAGTGATATGGTGAAGGTACCGGTACTCTGCTGCTGTAGTAGGGATATGAAGTAACAGTCTGTTCCTCCCCAGCAGACAGCCAGTCCTGTTAACGCCACACTTCCAAAGGAACACTGGGGAAGACCTACGCACATCATAGAAACATGAATAACTAGGACTCAATCATAGAAAACATTGATAACACTGAATAAGCGTACGTAGTCGTGTGTGTGTGTGTGTGTGTGTGTGTGTGTGTGTGTGTGTGTGTGTGTGTGTAAGAGAGAGTCAGACCTGGAATTTCATGATTTTAGGGTTAAGGCCACTTGGCCTTAAAGGGATAGTTCAGGATTTTGACAATGAAGTCCTTTATCTCCTTCCCCAATGAAGTCCTTTATCTCCTTCCCCAATGAAGTCCTTTATCTCCTTCCCCCAATGAAGCCCTTTATCTCCTTCCCCAACGAGGCCCTTTATCTCCTTCCCCAACGAGGCCCTTTATCTCCTTCCCCAACGAGGCCCTTTATCTCCTTCCCCAACGAGGCCCTTTATCTCCTTCCCCAACGAGGCCCTTTATCTCCTTCCCCAACGAGGCCCTTTATCTCCTTCCCCAACGAGGCCCTTTATCTCCTTCCCCAATGAAGCCCTTTATCTCCTTCCCCAACGAGGCCCTTTATCTCCTTCCCCAATGAAGCCCTTTATCTCCTTCCCCAACGAGGCCCTTTATCTCCTTCCCCAATGAAGCCCTTTATCTCCTTCCCCAACGAGGCCCTTTATCTCCTTCCCCAACGAGGCCCTTTATCTCCTTCCCCAACGAGGCCCTTTATCTCCTTCCCCAATGAAGCCCTTTATCTCCTTCCCCAACGAGGCCCTTTATCTCCTTCCCCAACGAGGCCCTTTATCTCCTTCCCCAACGAGGCCCTTTATCTCCTTCCCCAACGAGGCCCTTTATCTCCTTCCCCAACGAGGCCCTTTATCTCCTTCCCCAACGAGGCCCTTTATCTCCTTCCCCAACGAGGCCCTTTATCTCCTTCCCCAACGAGGCCCTTTATCTCCTTCCCCAACGAGGCCCTTTATCTCCTTCCCCAACGAGGCCCTTTATCTCCTTCCCCAACGAGGCCCTTTATCTCCTTCCCCAACGAGGCCCTTTATCTCCTTCCCCAACGAGGCCCTTTATCTCCTTCCCCAACGAGGCCCTTTATCTCCTTCCCCAACGAGGCCCTTTATCTCCTTCCCCAATGAAGCCCTTTATCTGATGAACTCCTGGATACCATTTGTATGTCTCTGTGTCCAGTATGAAGGAAGTTAAGAGGTAGTTTCTCAAGCCAATGCTAACTAGCAAGCTAGCTGTTCCCATAGACTTCCAGTCATTGTGCTAACGCTAGATGGCACATACATTCAAACTGCACACAGACACAAACAAATTTGATACAAAAGTTAATCTGACTCTGGGCCAGTAGATAAAGGGCTTCATCTGACTCTGGGTCAGTAGATAAAGGGCTTCATCTGACTCTGGGTCAGTAGATAAAGGGCTTCATCTGACTCTGGGCCAGTAGATAAAGGGCTCCATCTGACTCTGGGTCAGTAGATAAAGGGCTCCATCTGACTCTGGGCCAGTAGATAAAGGGCTTCATCTGACTCTGGGTCAGTAGATAAAGGGCTTCATCTGACTCTGGGTCAGTAGATAAAGGGCTCCATCTGACTCTGGGCCAGTAGATAAAGGGCTTCATCTGACTCTGGGTCAGTAGATAAAGGGCTTCATCTGACTCTGGGTCAGTAGATAAAGGGCTCCATCTGACTCTGGGCCAGTAGATAAAGGGCTCCATCTGACTCTGGGCCAGTAGATAAAGGGCTTCATCTGACTCTGGGCCAGTAGATAAAGGGCTCCATCTGACTCTGGGTCAGTAGATAAAGGGCTTCATCTGACTCTGGGCCAGTAGATAAAGGGCTTCATCTGACTCTGGGCCAGTAGATAAAGGGCTTCATCTGACTCTGGGTCAGTAGATAAAGGGCTTCATCTGACTCTGGGTCAGTAGATAAAGGGCTCCATCTGACTCTGGGCCAGTAGATAAAGGGCTCCATCTGACTCTGGGAAGAGTTCATCAACCAGCTGTTGAAGTCTTCATCAACCAGCTGTTGAAGAGTTCATCAACCAGCTGTTGAAGTCTTCATCAACCAGCTGTTGAAGTCTTCATCAACCAGCTGTTGAAGTCTTCATCAACCAGCTGTTGAAGTCTTCATCAACCAGCTGTTGAAGTCTTCATCAACCAGCTGTTGAAGTCTTCATCAACCAGCTGTTGAAGAGTTCATCAACCAGCTGTTGAAGAGTTCATCAACCAGCTGTTGAAGTCTTCATCAACCAGCTGTTGAAGTCTTCATCAACCAGCTGTTGAAGAGTTCATCAACCAGCTGTTGAAGTCTTCATCAACCAGCTGTTGAAGTCTTCATCAACCAGCTGTTGAAGTCTTCATCAACCAGCTGTTGAAGAGTTCATCAACCAGCTGTTGAAGAGTTCATCAACCAGCTGTTGAAGTCTTCATCAACCAGCTGTTGAAGTCTTCATCAACCAGCTGTTGAAGAGTTCATCAACCAGCTGTTGAAGTCTTCATCAACCAGCTGTTGAAGTCTTCATCAACCAGCTGTTGAAGAGTTCATCAACCAGCTGTTGAAGAGTTCATCAACCAGCTGTTGAAGTCTTCATCAACCAGCTGTTGAAGTCTTCATCAACCAGCTGTTGAAGTCTTCATCAACCAGCTGTTGAAGAGTTCATCAACCAGCTGTTGAAGTCTTCATCAACCAGCTGTTGAAGAGTTCATCAACCAGCTGTTGAAGTCTTCATCAACCAGCTGTTGAAGTCTTCATCAACCAGCTGTTGAAGTCTTCATCAACCAGCTGTTGAAGTCTTCATCAACCAGCTGTTGAAGTCTTCATCAACCAGCTGTTGAAGTCTTCATCAACCAGCTGTTGAAGAGTTCATCAACCAGCTGTTGAAGTCTTCATCAACCAGCTGTTGAAGAGTTCATCAACCAGCTGTTGAAGAGTTCATCAACCAGCTGTTGAAGTCTTCATCAACCAGCTGTTGAAGTCTTCATCAACCAGCTGTTGAAGTCTTCATCAACCAGCTGTTGAAGAGTTCATCAACCAGCTGTTGAAGAGTTCATCAACCAGCTGTTGAAGAGTTCATCAACCAGCTGTTGAAGAGTTCATCAACCAGCTGTTGAAGTCTTCATCAACCAGCTGTTGAAGTCTTCATCAACCAGCTGTTGAAGAGTTCATCAACCAGCTGTTGAAGTCTTCATCAACCAGCTGTTGAAGTCTTCATCAACCAGCTGTTGAAGTCTTCGCTGTTGAAGTGTTCATCAACCAGCTGTTGAAGTGTTCATCAACCAGCTGTTGAAGTCTTCATCAACCAGCTGTTGAAGAGTTCATCAACCAGCTGTTGAAGAGTTCATCAACCAGCTGTTGAAGTCTTCATCAACCAGCTGTTGAAGAGTTCATCAACCAGCTGTTGAAATCTTCATCAACCAGCTGTTGAAGTCTTCATCAACCAGCTGTTGAAGTCTTCATCAACCAGCTGTTGAAGAGTTCATCAACCAGCTGTTGAAGTCTTCATCAACCAGCTGTTGAAGTCTTCATCAACCAGCTGTTGAAGTCTTCATCAACCAGCTGTTGAAGTCTTCATCAACCAGATGTTGAATTCTTCATCAACCAGCTGTTGAAGTCTTCATCAACCAGCTGTTGAAGTCTTCATCAACCAGCTGTTGAAGAGTTCATCAACCAGCTGTTGAAGAGTTCATCAACCAGCTGTTGAAGAGTTCATCAACCAGCTGTTGAAGTCTTCATCAACCAGCTGTTGAAGTCTTCATCAACCAGCTGTTGAAGTCTTCATCAACCAGCTGTTGAAGAGTTCATCAACCAGCTGTTGAAGAGTTCATCAACCAGCTGTTGAAGAGTTCATCAACCAGCTGTTGAAGAGTTCATCAACCAGCTGTTGAAGTCTTCATCAACCAGCTGTTGAAGTCTTCATCAACCAGCTGTTGAAGTCTTCATCAACCAGCTGTTGAAGAGTTCATCAACCAGCTGTTGAAGTCTTCATCAACCAGCTGTTGAAGTCTTCATCAACCAGCTGTTGAAGTCTTCATCAACCAGCTGTTGAAGTGTTCATCAACCAGCTGTTGAAGTCTTCATCAACCAGCTGTTGAAGAGTTCATCAACCAGCTGTTGAAGAGTTCATCAACCAGCTGTTGAAGTCTTCATCAACCAGCTGTTGAAGAGTTCATCCACCAGCTGTTGAAGTCTTCATCAACCAGCTGTTGAAGAGTTCATCAACCAGCTGTTGAAGTCTTCATCAACCAGCTGTTGAAGAGTTCATCAACCAGCTGTTGAAGTCTTCATCAACCAGCTGTTGAAGAGTTCATCAACCAGCTGTTGAAGAGTTCATCAACCAGCTGTTGAAGTCTTCATCAACCAGCTGTTGAAGTCTTCATCAACCAGCTGTTGATAGAGTTCATCAACCAGCTGTTGAAATCTTCATCAACCAGCTGTTGAAATCTTCATCAACCAGCTGTTGAAATCTTCATCAACCAGCTGTTGAAGTCTTCATCAACCAGCTGTTGGAAGATTCATCAACCAGCTGTTGGAAGAGTTCATCAACCAGCTGTTGAAGTCTTCATCAACCAAACCAGCTGTTGGAGGAGTTGCGTGCTCTCACTGATATTCACATCAAACTAGGCTATTTGTGTGTATGATAAATAAACGACATAGCAAATGAACAACTTCAGAAATGAATCTGGTTTGGGATAAATAATATAGTCTCCATAATCATGGGGCACGAGGCATGCATTACAGCCACTCGACACAGCCTCCGCCAGGAAGTTCTAGCCCTGGTGTGAGTGAGTGTGCGTGCGGTCACCTCTCTGCCTCCTCCCTCCTACCCCGCCGTCTCCTCCTCTCCCGCCGTCTCCTCCTCTCCCGCCGTCTCCTCCTCTCCCGCCGTCTCCTCCTCTCCCGCCGTCTCCTCCTCTCCCGCCGTCTCCTCCTCTCCCGCCGTCTCCTCCGTGTGTCCCGTCTGTCATTCCACAGGCGGGAACGAGGGAGTACCTCTCCTTCCTCCTCCACTCCTCTATAAACGTGTAGAACAGCGTTCTGTCGCTCGCCACGTCTATGATGGCCAGCCCACCGCTAGGGCTGCTGGGAGAGAGAGATGCATCCTGGGAGAGCTGGAGGGTGAAGCCCTCGTCAGTCAGAGATGGGTGGGAGGAGGGGGAGAGGATTGGGGGAGCTGTGGGAACAGGAGGAGAGTCTAGCAGCGTTTTGGGGTGAGGGGGAGGTTTAGGGTCTGTTTTGGGGGGAGGGGGAGGTTTGGGGTCTGTTTTGGGGTGATGGGGAGGTTTGGGGGCTGTTTTGGGGGGAGGGGGAGGTTTGGGGTCTGTTTTGGGGTGAGGGGGAGGTTTAGGGTCTGTTTTGGGGGGAGGGGGAGGTTTGGGGGCTGTTTTGGGGGGAGGGGGAGGTTTGGGGGCTGTTTTGGGGGCTGAGTAAGAGTGTGTGTGCATTTTGGGATCTGGTTTCAGGGACTGGGGACCAACAGAGACTGCTGGTTGGTCAGGGAGGTGGGTGGAGTGAGCTGATTGGTGGATAGGTCGAGGGGTGGGATTTGATTGGTTGAGAGGTCTGGTGGTGGGAGGTGAATGGTGGTTAATAGTCCTCATGGCGTGAGGTGATTGGACAGAGGAGGTGGTCAGTTTGACTGTTTCTGGAGTTGGGGGTACGAGGTCCCCATGAGCCCCCCCTGATCTCCCCTCGTCTCTCTCCCCCAGGTGTCCCCCTGTCTCCCCTCGTCTCTCCCCCAGGTGTCCCCCTGTCTCCCCTCGTCTCTCCCCAAGGTGTCTCCCTGTCTCCCCTCGTCTCTCCCCCAGGTGTCCCCCTGTCTCCCCTCGTCTCTCCCCAAGGTGTCTCCCTGTCTCCCCTCGTCTCTCCCCCAGGTGTCCCCCTGTCTCCCCTCGTCTCTCCCCCAGGTGTCCCCCTGTCTCCCCTCGTCCCTCCCCCAGGTGTCCCCCTGTCTCCCCTCGTCTCTCCCCAAGGTGTCCCCCTGTCTCCCCTCGTCTCTCCCCCAGGTGTCCCCCTGTCTCCCCTCGTCTCTCCCCCAGGTGTCTCCCTGTCTCCCCCAGGTGTCCCCCTGTCTCCCCTCGTCTCTCCCCAAGGTGTCCCCCTGTCTCCCCTCGTCTCTCCCCCAGGTGTCCCCCTGTCTCCCCTCGTCTCTCCCCCAGGTGTCCCCCTCTCTCCCCTCGTCTCTCCCCAAGGTGTCCCCCTGTCTCCCCTCGTCTCTCCCCAAGGTGTCCCCCTGTCTCCCCTCGTCTCTCCCCCAGGTGTCCCCCTGTCTCCCCTCGTCTCTCCCCAAGGTGTCCCCCTGTCTCCCCTCGTCTCACACTGCTCTCTCCTGTCTCTGTGTGGCTGCTAGCTGGTCTCTCTGTGTCTCTGTCCTCCTCAGCATGTACCAGTGCTGTTAGACCTGTCAGACCAGTCAAACTGTCCTCTGTCTCTTGGTTGGCAACAGCTGTGTGTGTGAGTGTGTGGATCTGTACCGGGTGTGTGAGTGTGTGAGCTGGTGGAAGCAGAGTGTGTGTGAGTGTGTGAGCTGGTGGAAGCAGAGTGTGTGTGTGTTGTGTGTGTGTGTGTTGTGAGGGCTGATCAGACATGCTAGGCCAACGATCGAAGATGTCCTGGAGTCCAGGGCTGCAGTGGAGGGAGGGTTCAGACTCTCTCCTCTTCTCTCTCTCCTCTCTTCTTCTGTTTTCCTCTCTCACTCCATCTCTCTGTGATGCAGGTCGTTTAAACATACTGCCTTCACACACTGCAACACCTCTCCCTCCATCTCTCTCCTTCTCCATCCCTCCATCTCTCTCCTTCTCCATCCCTCCATCTCTCTCCTTCTCAATCCCTCCATCTCTCTCCTTCTCAATCCCCCCATCTCTCTCCTTCTCAATCCCTCCATCTCTCTCCTTCTCACTCCCTCCATCTCTCTCCTTCTCAATCCCTCCATCTCTCTCCTTCTCAATCCCTCCATCTCTCTCCTTCTCAATCCCTCCATCTCTCTCCTTCTCAATCCCTCCATCTCTCTCCTTCTCAATCCCTCCATCTCCCCCTCTCTCTGACCAGGAAGGTTCCACCTCTGCTCCACCAGTGTTCTGTGTCAATCTGTCTGTCTGGTTAGGGTTATGGTTGTCTTTGGGTTCATGTAGCAGACTGCTGTGTTGCGGTCGCTCCGTCAAACCGTTGCTGTGGTTGGGTTTAGGTCCTTGTTGCTCTGTTTCCCCGTGGTCAGGTTGGGGTCTGTCTGTCTGACCGCAGTCTTGTTCGTGTTGCGGTCGCTCCCTGTGTCTCAGCAGGCTCCGCCTCTCCAGGAAGTGCTCTCCAACCAGCAGAGAGTCGCCCCACTCTGATAGGTTGAAGGACGACTCGCCCCATTGGACGGCCTCCTGTTCCTCTGCCTCCTGATTGGCTAGGAGCCCGCTGCGTCGCCGCTGCTGGTTGGACAGGAGACTGGTCTCCATGGCAACAGGCCCCTCCTCCTTCTCCTCCTCTGATTGGTCAGAGTCGTGGCTAAGCCCAACCAATAAGGAGCTGTCGTACAGGCTGTCAAATAGGAAGCTGCTACTGCCGTTTAGACTGTTCTCATTGCTCACTGAGGAGCGGCGTGCGCTAGGAGGTGGGAGGGCTTCATCATCATCATCATCATTATCGCCTGCCAAGATCTGGGGGAGGAAGAGTACACTACCATCATCACCACCACCACCACCACCACCAATACCATCATCACCACCATCATCATCATCATGGTGGCTGTGGTTGAGTGTGTGTACCTGGTCGTCGAGGACGTGTTCCATCTGGCTGTCAGTCAGGGAGAAGTTGTATCTGGGCGCAGTGTTGTCATGGGAACCATGGGTATGGGGGTTGCCATGGATACTGTTGCCTGGTGAGGGGTTCGGTGGGTTAACATCGGTTGGTTTCTCCTCTACGCCCTTCTCCTTGTTCCCTCTCTCATGCTGTGAGTTAGCGGCCTCTCTCTCCCTCTCCTCCTCTCTCTCCTCCCCCCCTCTCTCCCTCTCCTCCTCTCTCTCCCTCTCCTCCCCTCTCTGGTCTTGTAGTAGAATCATTCTCTCAGTCTGAGTGTCCAACTCCAAACTTTCCCCAAACCCTCCCTCCTCCTCCTCCTCCTCCTCCTCCTCCTCCTCCTCCTCCTCCTCCTCCTCCTCGTAGAGTTCAGGAGACCCACACTTATCTTCCTCTTCGTCCTCTTCCACCCTCCGGCGTTTGACCACAGGAGAGAGAGGAAGAGCTGGGACGTGGGCAGAGGAGAGGAGGGAGGTAGGAGGGGGGACAGGGACCTCTGCTGGTGCCTTGCTCTGGAGAAGGGGGGCTGACTTTGGGGTTGAAACCGAGACTGGGGCAGGGACTGGTAGGGGTTTAGGGTTAGGAGGAAGTTTAAAGGATGTTCCTCTCCTCCTCTCCTCCTGCTCACACTCTCTCCTCCTCTCATCCTGCTCACTCTCTCTCCTCCTCTCCTCCTGCTCACTCTCTCTTTTCTCTCTCCTCTCCTCCTCCCTCTCTCTCCTCTTCTCCTCCCTCTCTCTCTCCTCATTCTCCTCTTCCTCCCGCCTCTTCTCCCTCTCCTCCTCTTCCTCCCTCCTCTCCTCCCCCCTCTCTCTCCTCTTTGAGTGTATAGAGCGCAGTACTTTCCTCAGAGCTGTGGACGGCTGTCCTCTCCCTGCCACACCCACTCTGTCCAGAGGTTCCTCCACTCGGGAGGTGGGGGCTCTAAAACGGGGAGGGGGAGAGTGGAAGGGGTGGATGGAGGGACTGAGAGGGGGATGAGGGCTACTGACTAGCTCAGCTAAATCCTGAGTGTTTATACCTCTCCTGTCACCGACAGGAAGGTTAGGGTCTTCCTCGCCTCTCTGTTCCCTCTCTCCCTCCTCCACTCCTCCTCTCTGTTCCCTCTCTCTCTCCTCCACTCCTCCTCTCTGTTCCCTCTCTCCCTCCTCCACTCCTCCTCTCTGTTCCCTCTCTCTCTCCTCCACTCCTCCTCTCTGTTCCCTCTCTCCCTCCTCCTCGCCTCTCTGTTCCCTCTCTCCATCCTCCACTCCTCCTCTCTGTTCCCTCTCTCCCTCCTCCACTCCTCCTCTCTGTTCCCTCTCTCCCTCCACTCCTCCTCTCTGTTCCCTCTCTCCCTCCTCCTCGCCTCTCTGTTCCCTCTCTCCCTCCTCCACTCCTCCTCTCTGTTCCCTCTCTCCCTCCACTCCTCCTCTCTGTTCCTTCTCTCCCTCCTCCACTCCTCCTCTCTGTTCCCTCTCTCTCTCCTCCACTCCTCCTCTCTGTTCCCTCTCTCTCTCCTCCACTCCTCCTCTCTGTTCCCTCTCTCTCTCCTCCACTTCTCCTCTCTGTTCCCTCTCTCTCTCCTCCACTCCTCTCTCTTCCCTCTCTCCCTCCTCCACTCCTCCTCTCTGTTTCCTCTCTCTCTGCTCACCATTGTTCATCTGTTCTTCCTCTTTCCTCTCTACCTCGCTCTTCTCTGTCCCTCTCTCCTCTACCTCTTTCTGTTCAGCCATGTTTCTCCCTCCCTCTCTCCTTTCTCCTCTTCCCTCTTTCTCTCCGTCTTCCATCGCTTTCTTCTCGTTCATCCTCCTCTCTCCATCTTTCCAGGATTTGGACCGGTCCCGCTGTGTCTCAGGTGAGTCGTTGTCATGGTCGTTGTTAGGGCGTGTCTCCGTGGGCAGTGTCCCGGGGTCCCAGGCCACCCCCAATAGGGCGAGGTCTTGCTGGAGGAGGAGCCTGGCCTCAGACACAATCTCAATGGCTGCCTCGTGTTCTGTTAGAGCCCGCCCCCCACTGACCCAGACACACCGTAAGCTCCGCCTCTCGGCTGCCTCCCCCTCACTCTCATCCACCGCACGACGAGAACTGGAGAGGAAGAGATCATCATCATCATCACCATCATCACCATCACACCCCTCCAACACACTCTCCTCCTTCCTCCTAACCTCTTAAAGGGGACAGCCTTGCGTAGGGCCTTCTCCACCTCAGTGACCTTTGCCCTGGCCAGCTGGGCCACCGTAGCGAGGCCCTGGTCATAGAGCGTCCGTGCTCTTGTTGCGCTCAGCAGCGAGACCCGGACCAGGTCCATCAGTTCCCTCTGGACCCCGAAGCTCAACCTGGTCTGGTACTGGGAAAGAAGCAACTCCAGGCTGTGCCATCCCAGCCGCCGGCAGAACACCGTTACCATGCCTACGGGACAGGAAACCACAACTTTACTATGGTTACAGCCTGGTCTGGGACAGAAGTAACTAACGGAACACTGTTACCATGCCTACGGGACAGGAAACCACAACTGCTGTAGAGACTGTTACCTGGGTGGGGGGGGGGGGGGGGGGGGGGTTACCTGCATAGGTGGAGGCAGACTGCTGTAGAGACTGTAGCTGTCCACGACTACAGTTGTACTTGGTTGCCACGGTACCCAGAGGAACCTCATTGACCAAGTCCTGAAGGACCAGAGTAGTGAAGAACCTGAAGAGAAGGAGCAGAGGTTAAAGGGTGGGGGTGGGGGTGTGTGGGTGTGTGTGTGTGAGTGTGTGTGTGTGTGTGTGTGTGTGGGTGGGTGGGTGGGTGGGTGGGTGGGTGTGTGTGTGTGTGTGTGTGTGTGTGTGTGTGTGTGTGTGTGTGTGTGTGTGGGTGGGTGGGTGTGTGTGTGTGTGTGTGGGTGGGTGTGGGTGTGTGTGTGTGTGTGTGTGTGTGTGTGTGTGTGTCTGTGTGTGTGTCTGTGTGTGTGTGTGTGTGTGTGTGTGTGTCTGTGTGTCTGTCTGTGTCTGTGTGTGTGTGTGTGTGTGTGTGTGTGTGTGGGTGTGTGTGTGTGTGTGTGTCTGTGTGTGTGGGTGGGTGTGTGTGTGTGTGTGTGGGTGTGTGTGTGGGTGTGTGTGTGTGTGTGTGGGTGGGTGTGGGTGTGGGTCTGTGTGGGTGTGGGTCTGTGTGTGTGTGTGTGTGTGTGTGTGTGTGTGTGTGTGTGTCTGTGTGTGTGTGTGTGTGTATGTGTGTGTCTGTGTGTGTGTGTGTGTGTGTGTGTGTGTGTGTGTGTGTGTGTGTGTGTGTGTGTGTGTGTCTGTGTGTGTGTCTGTGTCTGTGTGTGTGTGTCTGTGTCTGTGTGTGTGTGTGTGTGTGTGTGTATGTATGTGTGTGTGTGTGTGTGTGTGTGTGTGTGTGTGTGTATGTGTGTGTGTGTGTGTGTGTGTGTGTGTGTGTGTGTGTGGTCCAGGGTTTCCGTTATGTGTTGCTGGACATTTGACTGGCAGCATTTTAATTTACTGGACATTTAAGAAAATGTATCGGACCCATTAGGGTGAAACCTGGCTTCCATTGACGATGCACTTGAATGGCGAATGGAAAGCGCACTTCAATTGCCATTTGAGAAATAAAAATAGTAGCTATTTTAAATCGTGGCCTTTAAATGGTTTTTAACATACGAATGCATTTAGAACTGTTGCGCAATGATTGGGATTTTAGTTTATTGATCGACTTTTCACTATAATATTTTTGGCAGAGGCCGGCTATCGGAAACCCTGGTTTGCGTGTTATGCTGTACCGTTTGTGTATGGCCATCTGTCGTCTCTGTCGCTCTGTCTTGGCGATCAGTTTCCCGCTAACAGACCGAGCCAGGAAGCTCTCCTGGACCCCCACCAGCTCTGCTACTCTCTTATAGGATGAGCCAAGCGCCTCCCAGAGACACCAGAACTGGTACCAGTCAATTGTGGTCCACTCAGCATACACAGGAGTTATCTGGAGGACACACACACACCAGAGTTATCTGGAGGATACACACACCAGAGTTATCTGGAGGATACACACACAGGAGTTATCTGGAGGATACACAAACACCAGAGTTATCTGGAGGACACACACACACCAGAGTTATCTGGAGGACACACACACCAGAGTTATCTGGAGGATACACAAACACCATAGTTATCTGGAGGACACACACACCAGAGTTATCTGGAGGATACACACACACCAGAGTTATCTGGAGGACACACACACACCAGAGTTATCTGGAGGACACACACACCAGAGTTATCTGGAGGACACACACACCAGAGTTATCTGGAGGACACACACACAGGAGTTATCTGGAGGACACACACACCATAGTTATCTGGAGGACACACACACCTGAGTTATCTGGAGGACACACACACACCATAGTTATCTGGAGGACACACACACAGGAGTTATCTGGAGGACACACACACAGGAGTTATCTGGAGGACACACACACACCAGAGTTATCTGGAGGACACACACACACCAGTTATCTGGAGGACACACACACACCAGAGTTATCTGGAGGACACACACACCAGTTATCTGGAGGACACACACACACCAGAGTTATCTGGAGGACACACACACACCAGAGTTATCTGGAGGACACACACACACCATAGTTATCTGGAGGATACACAAACACCATAGTTATCTGGAGGACACACACAGGAGTTATCTGGAGGACACACACCAGAGTTATCTGGAGGACACACACACACCAGAGTTATCTGGAGGACACACACACACCAGAGTTATCTGGAGGACACACACACACCAGAGTTATCTGGAGGACACACACACACCAGAGTTATCTGGAGGACACACACACCAGAGTTATTTGGAGGACACACACACCAGAGTTATCTGGAGGATACACACACCATAGTTATCTGGAGGACACACACACCAGAGTTATCTGGAGGACACACACACACCAGAGTTATCTGGAGGACACACACACCATAGTTATCTGGAGGACACACACACCAGAGTTATCTGGAGGACACAAACACCAGAGTTATCTGGAGGACACACACACCATAGTTACAGTGGGGGAAAAAGTATTTAGTCAGCCACCAATTGTCCAAGTTCTCCCACTTAAAAAGATGAGAGGCCTGTAATTTTCATCATAGGTACACGTCAACTATGACAGACAAAATGAGAAAAAAATTCCAGAAAATCACATTGTAGGATTTTTTATGAATTTATTTGCAAATTATGGTGGAAAATAAGTATTTGGTCAATAACAAAAGTTTCTCAATACATTGTTATATACCCTTTGTTGGCAATGACAGAGGTCAAACGTTTTCTGTAATTCTTCACAAGGTTTTCACACACTGTTGCTGGTATTTTGGCCCATTCCTCCATGCAGATCTCCTCTAGAGCAGTGATGTTTTGGGGCTGTCGCTGGGCAACACGGACTTTCAACTCCCTCCAAAGATTTTCTATGGGGTTGAGATCTGGAGACTGGCTAGGCCACTCCATGACCTTGAAATGCTTCTTACGAAGCCACTCCTTCGTTGCCCGGGCGGTGTGTTTGGGATCATTGTCATGCTGAAAGACCCAGCCACATTTCATCTTCAATGCCCTTGCTGATGGAAGGAGGTTTTCACTCAAAATCTCACGATACATGGCCCCATTCATTCTTTCCTTTACACGGATCAGTCGTCCTGGTCCCTTTGCAGAAAACAGCCCCAAAGCATGATGTTTCCACCCCCATGCTTCACAGTAGGTATGGTGTTCTTTGGATGCAACTCAGCATTCTTTGTCCTCCAAACACGACGAGTTGAGTTTTTACCAAAAAGTTCTATTTTGGTTTCATCTGACCATATGACATTCTCCCAATCCTCTTCTTTGCTAGAGTGCATCCAAATGCACTCTAGCAAACTTCAGACGGGCCTGGACATGTACTGGCTTAAGCAGGGGGACACGTCTGGCACTGCAGGATTTGAGTCCCTGGCGGCGTAGTGTGTTAGTGATGGTAGGCTTTGTTACTTTGGTCCCAGCTCTCTGCAGGTCATTCACTAGGTCCCCCCGTGTGGTTCTGGCATTTTTGCTCACCGTTCTTGTGATCATTTTGACCCCACGGGGTGAGATCTTGCGTGGAGCCCCAGATCGAGGGAGATTATCAGTGGTCTTGTATGTCTTCCATTTCCTAATAATTGCTCCCACAGTTGATTTCTTCAAACCAAGCTGCTTACCTATTGCAGATTCGGTCTTCCCAGCCTGGTGCAGGTCTACAATTTTGTTTCTGGTGTCCTTTGACTGCTCTTTGGTCTTGGCCATAGTGGAGTTTGGAGTGTGACTGTTTGAGGTTGTGGACAGGTGTCTTTTATACTGATAACAAGTTCAAACAGGTGCCATTAATACAGGTAACGAGTGGAGGACAGAGGAGCCTCTTAAAGAAGAAGTTACAGGTCTGTGAGAGCCAGAAATCTTGCTTGTTTGTAGGTGACCAAATACTTATTTTCCACCATAATTTGCAAATAAATTCATTAAAAATCCTACAATGTGATTTTCTGGATTTTCTTCCTCATTTTGTCTGTCATAGTTGACGTGTACCTATGATGAAAATTACAGGCCTCTCATCTTTTTAAGTGGGAGAACTTGCACAATTGGTGGCTGACTAAACACATGAGTTATCTGGAGGATACAAATACAGGAGTTATCTGGAGGATACAAACACAGGAGTTATCTGGAGGATACAAACACAGGAGTTATCTGGAGGATACAAACACAGGAGTTATCTGGAGGATACAAACACAGGAGTTATCTGGAGGATACAAACATGCATTATCTGGAGGGAGAGAGAGGGGGGTACCTGGTAGAGTGTGTGTAGGTCGTTGTCCAGCACGAAGCCCTTCATGGCTCTCTGCAGGTCTGAGAAGATACCCAGTGCCTCAGGAGGAGAGAGAGAGGAGGAGAGTGTGGCAGAACCCAGGTGGGTGGGGCAGTACCTCTCTTCTCCTCCTGCCCCCCCTCTCTTCCTCTCACCCCCATCTCCCTCTCTTTGGATAGATATGAACTCATTCTCAATCAACCATTCCACACAGGCCTCTATCGCTCCCTCCGTCTCTCCTCCCGTCGCTCCCTCCGTCTCTCCTCCAGTCCTCCCTCCTCCCTCCGTAATGGCGCCCCCTGGTGTGGTGTCATAGCGGGCACCAGCAGCCAGCAGCGTACAGGAAGCATAAAGCCTCACATCCTGAGGAGAGCTGGCCACGCCCCCAACAATGATCTGACAGGAGACAGGTATATAGATGATCTGACAGGAGACAGGTATATAGATGATCTGACAGGAGACAGGTATATAGATGATCTGACAGGAGACAGGTATATAGATGATCTGACAGGAGACAGGTATATAGATGATCTGACAGGAGACAGGTATACAGTACCAGTCAAAAGTTTTGAACACACCTACTCATTCAAGGGTTTTTCTTCATTTTTTACTATTTTCTACATTGTACAATAATAGTGAAGACATCAAAACTATGAAATAACACATATGGAATCATGTAGTAACCACAAAGGTGTTGCAAATAGTCCAGGTAGCCATGATTAGCTGTTCAGGAGTCTTATGGCTTGGGGGTAGAAACTGTTGAGAAGCCTTTTGGACCTAGACATGGCGCTCCGGTATCGCTTGCCGTGCGGTAGCAAAGAGAACAGTCTATGACTAGGGTGGCTGGAGTCTTTGACAATTTTGAGGGCCTTCCTCTGACACCGCCTGGTATAGAGGTCCTGGATGGCAGGAAGCTTTGCCCCAGTGATGTACTGGGGCGTACGCACTACCCTCTGTAGTGCCTTGCGGTCGGAGGCCGAGCAGTTGCCATACCTGGCGGTGATGCAACCAGTCAGGATGCTCTCGATGGTGCAGCTGTAGAACTTTTTGAGGATCTGAGGACCCATGCCAAATCATTTCAGTCTCCTGAGGGGGAATAGGTGTGTTTGACCATGATAGTTTGTTGGTGATGTGGACACCAAGGAACTTGAAGCTCTCAACCTGTTCCACTACAGCCCCGTCGATGAGAATGGGGGCGTGATCAGTCCTCTTGTCTTGATCACGTTGAGGGAGAGGTTGTTATCCTGGCACCACACGGCCAGGTCTCTGACCTCCTCCCTATAGGCTGTCTCATCGTTGTCGGTGATCAGGCCTACCACTGTTGCGTCATCGGCAAACGTAATGATGGTGTTGGAGTCATGCCTGGCCATGCAGTCATGGGTGAACAGGGAGTTCAGGAGGGGACTGAGCACGCACCCCTGAGGGGCCCCCGTGTTGAGGATCAGCGTGGCAGATGTGTTGTTACCTACCCTTACCACCTGGGGGCAGCCCGTCAGGAAGTCCAGGATCCAGTTGCAGAGGAAGGTGTTTAGTCCCAGGGTCCTTAGCTTGGTGATGAGCTTTGAGGGCACTATGGTGTTGAACGCTGAGCTGTAGTCAATGAATAGCATTCTCACATACAGTGAGGGAAAAAAGTATTTGATTCCCTGCTGATTTTGTACGTTTGCCCAATGACAAAGAAATGATCAGTCTATAATTTTAATGGTAGATTTATTTTAACAGTGAGAGACAGAATAACAACAAAAAAATCCAGAAAAACGCATGTAAAAAAAATTATAAATTGATTTGCATTTTAATGAGGGAAATAAGTATTTGACCCCTCTGCAAAACATGACTTAGTACTTGGTGGCAAAACCCTTGTTGGCAATCACAGAGGTCAGACGTTTCTTGTAGTTGGCCACCAGGTTTACACACATCTCAGGAGGGATTTTGTCCCACTCCTCTTTGCAGATCTTCTCCAAGTCATTAAGGTTTCGAGGCTGACGTTTGGCAACTCGAACCTTCAGCTCCCTGCACAGATTTTCTATGGAATTAAGGTCTGGAGACTGGCTAGGCCACTCCAGGACCTTAATGTGCTTTTTCTAGAGCCACTAATTTGTTGCCTTGGCCGTGTGTTTTGGGTCATTGTCATGCTGGAATACCCATCCACGACCCATTTTCAATGCCCTGGCTGACGGAAGGAGGTTCTCACCCAGGATTTGACGGTACATGGCCCCGTCCATCGTCCCTTTGATGCGGTGAAGTTGTCCTGTCCCCTTAGCAGAAAAACACCCCCAAAGCATAATGTTTCCACCTCCATGTTTGACGGTGGGGATGGTGTTCTTGGGGTCATAGGCAGCATTCCTCCTCCTCCAAACACGGCGAGTTGAGTTGATGCCAAAGAGCTCGATTTTGGTCTCATCTGACCACAACACTTTCACCCAGTTCTCCTCTGAATCATTCAGATGTTCATTGGCAAACTTCAGACGGCCCTGTATATGTGCTTTCTTAAGCAGGGGGACCTTGCGGGCGCTGCAGGGTTTCAGTCCTTCACGGCGTAGTGTGTTACCAATTGTTTTGTTGGTGACTATGATCCCAGCTGCCTTCAGATCATTGGCAAGATCCTCCCGTGTAGTTCTGGGCTGATTCCTCACCGTTCTCATGATCATTGCAACTCCACGAGGTGAGATCTTGCATGGAGCCCCAGGCCGAGGGAGATTGACAGTTCTTTTGTGTTTCTTCCATTTGCGAATAAACGCACCAACTGTTGTCACCTTCTCACCAAGATGCTTGGTGATGGTCTTGTAGCCCATTCCAGCCTTGTGTAGGTCTACAATCTTGTCCCTGACATCCTTGGAGAGCTCTTTGGTCTTGGCCATGGTGAAGAGTTTGGAATCTGATTGATTGAGTGCTTGTGTGGACAGGTGTCTTTTATACAGGTAACAAACTGAGATTAGGAGCACTCCCTTTAAGAGTGTGCTCCTAATCTCAGCTCGTTACCTGTATAAAAGACACCTGGGAGCCAGAAATCTTTCTGATTGAGAGGGGGTCAAATACTTATTTCCCTCATTAAAATGCAAATCAATTTATAACATTTTTGACATGCGTTTTTCTTGATTTTTTTGTTGTTATTCTGTCTCTCACTGTTCAAATAAACCTACCATTAAAATTATAGACTGATCATTTCTTTGTCAGTGGGCAAACGTACAAAATCAGCAGGGGATCAAATACTTTTTCCCCCTCACTTTAGGTGTTCCTCTTGTCCAGGTGTGAAAGGGCAGTGTGGAGTGCAATAGAGATTGCATAATCTGTGGATCTGTTGGGGCGGTATGCAAATTGGAGTGGGTTACTGGGTTAATGGTGTTGATGTGAGCCATGACCAGCCTTTCAAAGCACTTCATGGCTACAGACGTGAGTGCTACGGGTCGGTAGTCATTTAGGCAGGTTATCTTAGTGTTCTTGGGCATAGGGACTATGGTGGTCTGCTTGAAACATTTTGGTATTACAGACTCAGTCAGGGACATGTTGAAAATGTCAGTGAAGACACTTGCCAGTTGGTCAGCGCATGCTCAGAGTACACGTCCTGGTAATCCGTCTGGCCCTGCGGCCTTGTGAATGTTGACCTGCTTAAAAGTCTTACTCACATCGGCTACTGAGAGCATGATCACATAGTCATCAGGAACAGCTGATGCTCTCATGCATGCTTCAGTGTTGCTTTCCTCAAAGCGAGCATAGAAGTGATTTAGCTCATCTGGTAGGCTTGTGTCACTGGGCAGCTCGCGGCTGTGCTTCCATTTGTAGTCTGTAATAGTTTTCAAGCCCTGTCACATCGGACGAGCATCGGAGCCGGTGTAGTACGATTCAATCTTAGTCCTGTATTGACGCTTTGCCTGTTTGGTGGTTCGTCGGAGGGCATAGCTGGATTTCTTATAAGGGTCCAGGTTAGAGTCCCGCACCTTGAAAGCGGCAGATCTATGCTTTAGCTCGGTGCGGATGTTGCCTGTACTCCATGGCTTCTGGTTGGGGTATGTACGTACAGTCACTGTGGGGACGACGTCATCGATGCACTTATTGATGAAGCCAGTGACTGATGTGGTATACTCCTCAATGCTATCGGAAGAATCCCGGAACATATTCCAGTCTGTGCTAGCAAAACAGTCCTGTAGCTTAGCATCTGCGTCATCTGACCACTTCCTTATTAACCGAGTCACTGGTGCTTCCTGCTTTAGTTTTTGCTTATAAGCAGGAATCAGGAGGATAGAGTTATGGTCAGATTTGCCAAATGGAGGGCGAGGGAGAGCTTTGTATGCGTCTCTGTGTGTGGAGTAAAGGTGGTCTAGAGTTTTTTTTCCTCTGGTTGCACAGATTTAACATGCTGGTAGAAATGAGGTAAAACGGATTTAAGTTTCCCTGCATTAAAGTCCCCGGCCACTAGGAGCGCTGCCTCTGGATGAGCGTTTTCCTGTTTACTTATGGCCTTATACAGCTCATTGAGTGCGGTCTTAGTGCCAGCATCGGTTTGTGGTGGTAGATTGACAGCTACGAAAAATATATATGAAAACTCTCTTGGTAAATACTGTGGTCTACAGCTTATCATGGAATACTCTACCTCAGGCGAGCAAAACCTTGAGACTTCCTTAGTATTAGATTTTATGCACCAGCTGTTGTTTACAAATATGCATAGACCGCCACCCCTTGTCTTACCAGAGTGCCGTTCTATCCTGCTGATGTAGCGTATAGCCCGCTAGCTGTATGTTATCCATGTCGTCGTTCAGCCACGACTCGGTGAAACGTAAGATATTACAGTTTTTAATGTCCCGTTGGTAGGATAACCGTAATCTTAGGTCATCCAATTTATTTTCCAATGATTGAAGATTGGCTAATAGGATTGATGGGAGCGGCAGTTTACTCGCTCGCCGTCGGATTCTTACAAGGCACCCCGACCTAAGTCCCAGATATCTCCGTCTCTTCCTCATGCGAATGACGGGGATTTGGGCCTTGTCGGGTGTCTGTAGAATATCCTTCGCGTCCGACTCGTTGAATAAAAAATCTTTGTCCAATACGAGGTGAGTAATCGCTGTCCTGATATCCAGAAGCTATTTTTGGTTATAAGAGACGATGGCAGAAACATTATGTACAGAATAAATTACAAATAACGCGAAAAAACACACATAATAGTACAATTGGTTAGAGGGCTGTAAAACGGCAGCCATCTTCTCCGGCGCCATTGCTCGTGTTTCTTGGCCCAAGCAAGTCTCTTCTTATTATTGGTGTCCTTTAGTAGTGGTTTCTTTGTAGCAATTCGACCATGAAGGCCTGATTCACGCAGTCTCCTCTGAACAGTTGATGTTGAGATGTGTCTGTTACTTGAACTCTGTGAAGCATTTATTTGGGCTGCAATTTCTGAGGCTGATAACTCTAATGAACTTATCCTCTGCAGCAGAGGTAACTCTGGGTCTTCCATTCCTGTGGCGGTCCTCATGAGAGCCAGTTTCATCATAGCAATTGATGGTTTTTGTGACTGTACTTGAAGAAACGTTCAAAGTTCTTGAAATTGTCCATATTGACTGACCTTCATGTCTTAAAGTAATGATGGACTGTCATTTCTCTTTGCTTATTTGAGCTGTTCTTGCCATAATATGGACTTGGTCTTTTACCAAATAGGGCTATCATCTGTATACCCACCCTACCTTGTCACAACACAACTGATTGGCTCAAATGCATTAAGAAGGAAAGAAGTTCAGTGGTTAGATGTCAGACTACTGTACCTCCAGGATGGCTCGGAGCATGCTGGTGGTTAGCCCCTCCCCCTCCCTCTTCACCAGGCAGCTGCTGATTGGCTGCAGAGCGCCCTGGAGAAGACACACTCCCTTCTGACGCTCCGCCTCCTTACACACCAACACACTCTCCCCTAAAAGGGAGGAGAGAGAGAGGGTGAGAGGGGGGAGAGGGGGAGAGGGGGGAGAGGGTGAGAGGGGGGAGAGGGTGAGGGGGAGAGGGGGGAGAGGGTGAGAGGGGGGAGAGGGGGGAGACGGGGGAGAGGGGGGAGAGGGTGAGGGGGAGAGGGGGGGAGAGGGGAGAGAGGGGGGAGAGGGTGAGAGGGGGGAGAGGGGTGAGAGGGTGAGAGGGGGGAGAGGGGGGAGAGGGTGAGAGGGTGGAGAGGGGGAGAGGGTGAGAGGGGGGAGAGGGGGAGAGGGTGAGAGGGGGGAGAGGTGGAGAGGGTGAGAGGGGGGAGAGGGGGAGAGGGGGGTGAGGGTGAGAGGGGGGAGAGGGTGAGAGGGGGGAGAGGGGGGGAGGGGGGAGAGGGGGGAGACGGGGGAGAGAGAGGGGGGGGGGGGGGAGGGTGAGAGGGGGGAGAGGGTGAGGGGGAGAGGGTGAGAGGGGGGAGAGGGGGGAGAGGGGGGGAGGGGGGAGAGGGGGGAGACGGGGGAGAGGGGGGAGAGGGTGAGGGGGAGAGGGGGGGGAGAGGGGAGAGAGGGGGGAGAGGGTGAGAGGGGGGAGAGGGGTGAGAGGGTGAGAGGGGGGAGGGGGAGAGGGGGGAGGGGGGAGAGGGGGGAGAGGGTGAGAGGGTGGAGAGGGGGGAGAGGGGGAGAGGGTGAGAGGGGGGAGAGGGGGAGAGGGTGAGAGGGGGGAGAGGTGGAGAGGGTGAGAGGGGGGAGAGGGGGAGAGGGGGGAGAGGGTGAGAGGGGGGAGAGGGTGAGAGGGGGAGAGGGGACATTTTCAATCCTCAGCCACAGAGATCATTTAAATCCCTTTCACCTCCTCACCCTCCGTGTCGACTCCCATTGAAAAATACATTGAGATGAAGCTGCCCCAGTGTGTGGACGCTATTAAAATATATTTCTTAGTATCTGTTATGCTATTTTTATTTATTTGTTGATTGAAGAAAGAAAACAAGTTGGATGCCAGTACGGTGCAATAAACCTTAGTGAACTATTTACAGAAAATATATAAAAAAATAACACATACGTATTACGGAGCTACTCAGCCTGAATATCAGGACTGCAACGTGTTTCCACTACTAATCCACATACGTATTACGGAGCTACTCAGCCTGAATATCAGGACTGCAACGTGTTTCCACTACTAATCCACATACGTATTACGGAGCTACTCAGCCTGAATATCAGGACTGCAACGTGTTTCCACTACTAATCCACATACGTATTACGGAGCTACTCAGCCTGAATATCAGGACTGCAACGTGTTTCCACTACTAATCCACATACGTATTACGGAGCTACTCAGCCTGAATATCAGGACTGCAACGTGTTTCCACTACTAATCCACATACGTATTACGGAGCTACTCAGCCTGAATATCAGGACTGTAACGTGTTTCCACTACTAATCCACATACGTATTACGGAGCTACTCAGCCTGAATATCAGGACTGCAACGTGTTTCCACTACTAATCCACATACGTATTACGGCGCTACTCAGCCTGAATATCAGGACTGCAACGTGTTTCCACTACTAATCCACATACGTATTACGGAGCTACTCAGCCTGAATATCAGGACTGCAACGTGTTTCCACTACTAATCCACATACGTATTACGGAGCTACTCAGCCTGAATATCAGGACTGCAACGTGTTTCCACTACTAATCCACATACGTATTACGGAGCTACTCAGCCTGAATATCAGGACTGCAACGTGTTTCCACTACTAATCCACATACGTATTACGGAGCTACTCAGCCTGAATATCAGGACTGCAACGTGTTTCCACTACTAATCCACATACGTATTACGGAGCTACTCAGCCTGAATATCAGGACTGAAACGTGTTTCCACTACTAATCCACATACGTATTACGGAGCTACTCAGCCTGAATATCAGGACTGCAACGTGTTTCCACTACTAATCCACATACGTATTACGGAGCTACTCAGCCTGAATATCAGGACTGTAACGTGTTTCCACTACTAATCCACATACGTATTACGGCGCTACTCAGCCTGAATATCAGGACTGCAACGTGTTTCCACTACTAATCCACATACGTATTACGGCGCTACTCAGCCTGAATATCAGGACTGCAACGTGTTTCCACTACTAATCCACATACGTATTACGGAGCTACTCAGCCTGAATATCAGGACTGCAACGTGTTTCCACTACTAATCCACATACGTATTACGGAGCTACTCAGCCTGAATATCAGGACTGCAACGTGTTTCCACTACTAATCCACATACGTATTACGGAGCTACTCAGCCTGAATATCAGGACTGCAACGTGTTTCCACTACTAATCCACATACGTATTACGGAGCTACTCAGCCTGAATATCAGGACTGCAACGTGTTTCCACTACTAATCCACATACGTATTACGGAGCTACTCAGCCTGAATATCAGGACTGCAACGTGTTTCCACTACTAATCCACATACGTATTACGGAGCTACTCAGCCTGAATATCAGGACTGCAACGTGTTTCCACTACTAATCCACATACGTATTACGGAGCTACTCAGCCTGAATATCAGGACTGCAACGTGTTTCCACTACTAATCCACATACGTATTACGGAGCTACTCAGCCTGAATATCAGGACTGCAACGTGTTTCCACTACTAATCCACATACGTATTACGGAGCTACTCAGCCTGAATATCAGGACTGCAACGTGTTTCCACTACTAATCCACATACGTATTACGGAGCTACTCAGCCTGAATATCAGGACTGCAACGTGTTTCCACTACTAATCCACATACGTATTACGGAGCTACTCAGCCTGAATATCAGGACTGCAACGTGTTTCCACTACTAATCCACATACGTATTACGGAGCTACTCAGCCTGAATATCAGGACTGCAACGTGTTTCCACTACTAATCCACATACGTATTACGGAGCTACTCAGCCTGAATATCAGGACTGCAACGTGTTTCCACTACTAATCCACATACGTATTACGGAGCTACTCAGCCTGAATATCAGGACTGCAACGTGTTTCCACTACTAATCCACATACGTATTACGGAGCTACTCAGCCTGAATATCAGGACTGCAACGTGTTTCCACTACTAATCCACATACGTATTACGGAGCTACTCAGCCTGAATATCAGGACTGCAACGTGTTTCCACTACTAATCCACATACGTATTACGGAGCTACTCAGCCTGAATATCAGGACTGCAACGTGTTTCCACTACTAATCCACATACGTATTACGGAGCTACTCAGCCTGAATATCAGGACTGCAACGTGTTTCCACTACTAATCCACATACGTATTACGGAGCTACTCAGCCTGAATATCAGGACTGCAACGTGTTTCCACCTACTAATCCACATAGCTATTTACGGAGCTACTCAGCCTGGAATATCAGGACTGCAACGTGTTTCCACTACTAATCCACATACGTATTTCTGGAGTACTCAGCGTGAATATCAGGACTGCAACGTGTTTCCACTACTAATCCACATACGTATTACGGAGCTACTCAGCCTGAATATCAGGACTGCAACGTGTTTCCACTACTAATCCACATACGAATTACGGAGCTACTCAGCCTGAATATCAGGACTGCAACGTGTTTCCACTACTAATCCACATACGTATTACGGAGCTACTCAGCCTGAATATCAGGACTGCAACGTGTTCCACTACTAATCCACATACGTATTACGGAGCTACTCAGCCTGAATATCAGGACTGCAACGTGTTTCCACTACTAATCCACATACGTATTACGGAGCTACTCAGCCTGAATATCAGGACTGCAACGTGTTTCCACTACTAATCCACATACGTATTACGGAGCTACTCAGCCTGAATATCAGGACTGCAACGTGTTTCCACTACTAATCCACATACGTATTACGGAGCTACTCAGCCTGAATATCAGGACTGCAACGTGTTTCCACTACTAATCCACATACGTATTACGGAGCTACTCAGCCTGAATATCAGGACTGCAACGTGTTTCCACTACTAATCCACATACGTATTACGGAGCTACTCAGCCTGAATATCAGGACTGCAACGTGTTTCCACTACTAATCCACATACGTATTACGGAGCTACTCAGCCTGAATATCAGGACTGCAACGTGTTTCCACTACTAATCCACATACGTATTACGGAGCTACTCAGCCTGAATATCAGGACTGCAACGTGTTTCCACTACTAATCCACATACGTATTACGGAGCTACTCAGCCTGAATATCAGGACTGCAACGTGTTTCCACTACTAATCCACATACGTATTACGGAGCTACTCAGCCTGAATATCAGGACTGCAACGTGTTTCCACTACTAATCCACATACGTATTACGGAGCTACTCAGCCTGAATATCAGGACTGCAACGTGTTTCCACTACTAATCCACATACGTATACGGAGCTACTCAGCCTGAATATCAGGACTGCAACGTGTTTCCACTACTAATCCACATACGTATTACGGAGCTACTCAGCCTGAATATCAGGACTGCAACGTGTTTCCACTACTAATCCACATACGTATTACGGAGCTACTCAGCCTGAATATCAGGACTGCAACGTGTTTCCACTACTAATCCACATACGTATTACGGAGCTACTCAGCCTGAATATCAGGACTGCAACGTGTTTCCACTACTAATCCACATACGTATTACGGAGCTACTCAGCCTGAATATCAGGACTGCAACGTGTTTCCACTACTAATCCACATACGTATTACGGAGCTACTCAGCCTGAATATCAGGACTGCAACGTGTTTCCACTACTAATCCACATACGTATTACGGAGCTACTCAGCCTGAATATCAGGACTGCAACGTGTTTCCACTACTAATCCACATACGTATTACGGAGCTACTCAGCCTGAATATCAGGACTGCAACGTGTTTCCACTACTATCCACATACGTATTACGGAGCTACTCAGCCTGAATATCAGGACTGCAACGTGTTTCCACTACTAATCCACATACGTATTACGGAGCTACTCAGCCTGAATATCAGGACTGCAACGTGTTTCCACTACTAATCCACATACGTATTACGGAGCTACTCAGCCTGAATATCAGGACTGCAACGTGTTTCCACTACTAATCCACATACGTATTACGGAGCTACTCAGCCTGAATATCAGGACTGCAACGTGTTTCCACTACTAATCCACATACGTATTACGGAGCTACTCAGCCTGAATATCAGGACTGCAACGTGTTTCCACTACTAATCCACATACGTATTACGGAGCTACTCAGCCTGAATATCAGGACTGCAACGTGTTTCCACTACTAATCCACATACGTATTACGGAGCTACTCAGCCTGAATATCAGGACTGCAACGTGTTTCCACTACTAATCCACATACGTATTACGGAGCTACTCAGCCTGAATATCAGGACTGCAACGTGTTTCCACTACTAATCCACATACGTATTACGGAGCTACTCAGCCTGAATATCAGGACTGCAACGTGTTTCCACTACTAATCCACATACGTATTACGGAGCTACTCAGCCTGAATATCAGGACTGCAACGTGTTTCCACTACTAATCCACATACGTATTACGGAGCTACTCAGCCTGAATATCAGGACTGCAACGTGTTTCCACTACTAATCCACATACGTATTACGGAGCTACTCAGCCTGAATATCAGGACTGCAACGTGTTTCCACTACTAATCCACATACGTATTACGGAGCTACTCAGCCTGAATATCAGGACTGCAACGTGTTTCCACTACTAATCCACATACGTATTACGGAGCTACTCAGCCTGAATATCAGGACTGCAACGTGTTTCCACTACTAATCCACATACGTATTACGGAGCTACTCAGCCTGAATATCAGGACTGCAACGTGTTTCCACTACTAATCCACATACGTATTACGGAGCTACTCAGCCTGAATATCAGGACTGCAACGTGTTTCCACTACTAATCCACATACGTATTACGGAGCTACTCAGCCTGAATATCAGGACTGCAACGTGTTTCCACTACTAATCCACATACGTATTACGGAGCTACTCAGCCTGAATATCAGGACTGCAACGTGTTTCCACTACTAATCCACATACGTATTACGGAGCTACTCAGCCTGAATATCAGGACTGCAACGTGTTTCCACTACTAATCCACATACGTATTACGGAGCTACTCAGCCTGAATATCAGGACTGCAACGTGTTTCCACTACTAATCCACATACGTATTACGGAGCTACTCAGCCTGAATATCAGGACTGCAACGTGTTTCCACTACTAATCCACATACGTATTACGGCGCTACTCAGCCTGAATATCAGGACTGCAACGTGTTTCCACTACTAATCCACATACGTATTACGGAGCTACTCAGCCTGAATATCAGGACTGCAACGTGTTTCCACTACTAATCCACATACGTATTACGGAGCTACTCAGCCTGAATATCAGGACTGCAACGTGTTTCCACTACTAATCCACATACGTATTACGGAGCTACTCAGCCTGAATATCAGGACTGCAACGTGTTTCCACTACTAATCCACATACGTATTACGGAGCTACTCAGCCTGAATATCAGGACTGCAACGTGTTTCCACTACTAATCCACATACGTATTACGGAGCTACTCAGCCTGAATATCAGGACTGCAACGTGTTTCCACTACTAATCCACATACGTATTACGGCGCTACTCAGCCTGAATATCAGGACTGCAACGTGTTTCCACTACTAATCCACATACGTATTACGGAGCTACTCAGCCTGAATATCAGGACTGCAACGTGTTTCCACTACTAATCCACATACGTATTACGGAGCTACTCAGCCTGAATATCAGGACTGCAACGTGTTTCCACTACTAATCCACATACGTATTACGGAGCTACTCAGCCTGAATATCAGGACTGCAACGTGTTTCCACTACTAATCCACATACGTATTACGGAGCTACTCAGCCTGAATATCAGGACTGCAACGTGTTTCCACTACTAATCCACATACGTATTACGGAGCTACTCAGCCTGAATATCAGGACTGCAACGTGTTTCCACTACTAATCCACATACGTATTACGGAGCTACTCAGCCTGAATATCAGGACTGCAACGTGTTTCCACTACTAATCCACATACGTATTACGGAGCTACTCAGCCTGAATATCAGGACTGCAACGTGTTTCCACTACTAATCCACATACGTATTACGGAGCTACTCAGCCTGAATATCAGGACTGCAACGTGTTTCCACTACTAATCCACATACGTATTACGGAGCTACTCAGCCTGAATATCAGGACTGCAACGTGTTTCCACTACTAATCCACATACGTATTACGGAGCTACTCAGCCTGAATATCAGGACTGCAACGTGTTTCCACTACTAATCCACATACGTATTACGGAGCTACTCAGCCTGAATATCAGGACTGCAACGTGTTTCCACTACTAATCCACATACGTATTACGGAGCTACTCAGCCTGAATATCAGGACTGCAACGTGTTTCCACTACTAATCCACATACGTATTACGGAGCTACTCAGCCTGAATATCAGGACTGCAACGTGTTTCCACTACTAATCCACATACGTATTACGGAGCTACTCAGCCTGAATATCAGGACTGCAACGTGTTTCCACTACTAATCCACATACGTATTACGGAGCTACTCAGCCTGAATATCAGGACTGCAACGTGTTTCCACTACTAATCCACATACGTATTACGGAGCTACTCAGCCTGAATATCAGGACTGCAACGTGTTTCCACTACTAATCCACATACGTATTACGGAGCTACTCAGCCTGAATATCAGGACTGCAACGTGTTTCCACTACTAATCCACATACGTATTACGGAGCTACTCAGCCTGAATATCAGGACTGCAACGTGTTTCCACTACTAATCCACATACGTATTACGGAGCTACTCAGCCTGAATATCAGGACTGCAACGTGTTTCCACTACTAATCCACATACGTATTACGGAGCTACTCAGCCTGAATATCAGGACTGCAACGTGTTTCCACTACTAATCCACATACGTATTACGGAGCTACTCAGCCTGAATATCAGGACTGCAACGTGTTTCCACTACTAATCCACATACGTATTACGGAGCTACTCAGCCTGAATATCAGGACTGCAACGTGTTTCCACTACTAATCCACATACGTATTACGGAGCTACTCAGCCTGAATATCAGGACTGCAACGTGTTTCCACTACTAATCCACATACGTATTACGGAGCTACTCAGCCTGAATATCAGGACTGCAACGTGTTTCCACTACTAATCCACATACGTATTACGGAGCTACTCAGCCTGAATATCAGGACTGCAACGTGTTTCCACTACTAATCCACATACGTATTACGGAGCTACTCAGCCTGAATATCAGGACTGCAACGTGTTTCCACTACTAATCCACATACGTATTACGGAGCTACTCAGCCTGAATATCAGGACTGCAACGTGTTTCCACTACTAATCCACATACGTATTACGGAGCTACTCAGCCTGAATATCAGGACTGCAACGTGTTTCCACTACTAATCCACATACGTATTACGGAGCTACTCAGCCTGAATATCAGGACTGCAACGTGTTTCCACTACTAATCCACATACGTATTACGGAGCTACTCAGCCTGAATATCAGGACTGCAACGTGTTTCCACTACTAATCCACATACGTATTACGGAGCTACTCAGCCTGAATATCAGGACTGCAACGTGTTTCCACTACTAATCCACATACGTATTACGGAGCTACTCAGCCTGAATATCAGGACTGCAACGTGTTTCCACTACTAATCCACATACGTATTACGGAGCTACTCAGCCTGAATATCAGGACTGCAACGTGTTTCCACTACTAATCCACATACGTATTACGGAGCTACTCAGCCTGAATATCAGGACTGCAACGTGTTTCCACTACTAATCCACATACGTATTACGGAGCTACTCAGCCTGAATATCAGGACTGCAACGTGTTTCCACTACTAATCCACATACGTATTACGGAGCTACTCAGCCTGAATATCAGGACTGCAACGTGTTTCCACTACTAATCCACATACGTATTACGGAGCTACTCAGCCTGAATATCAGGACTGCAACGTGTTTCCACTACTAATCCACATACGTATTACGGAGCTACTCAGCCTGAATATCAGGACTGCAACGTGTTTCCACTACTAATCCACATACGTATTACGGAGCTACTCAGCCTGAATATCAGGACTGCAACGTGTTTCCACTACTAATCCACATACGTATTACGGAGCTACTCAGCCTGAATATCAGGACTGCAACGTGTTTCCACTACTAATCCACATACGTATTACGGAGCTACTCAGCCTGAATATCAGGACTGCAACGTGTTTCCACTACTAATCCACATACGTATTACGGAGCTACTCAGCCTGAATATCAGGACTGCAACGTGTTTCCACTACTAATCCACATACGTATTACGGAGCTACTCAGCCTGAATATCAGGACTGCAACGTGTTTCCACTACTAATCCACATACGTATTACGGAGCTACTCAGCCTGAATATCAGGACTGCAACGTGTTTCCACTACTAATCCACATACGTATTACGGAGCTACTCAGCCTGAATATCAGGACTGCAACGTGTTTCCACTACTAATCCACATACGTATTACGGAGCTACTCAGCCTGAATATCAGGACTGCAACGTGTTTCCACTACTAATCCACATACGTATTACGGAGCTACTCAGCCTGAATATCAGGACTGCAACGTGTTTCCACTACTAATCCACATACGTATTACGGAGCTACTCAGCCTGAATATCAGGACTGCAACGTGTTTCCACTACTAATCCACATACGTATTACGGAGCTACTCAGCCTGAATATCAGGACTGCAACGTGTTTCCACTACTAATCCACATACGTATTACGGAGCTACTCAGCCTGAATATCAGGACTGCAACGTGTTTCCACTACTAATCCACATACGTATTACGGAGCTACTCAGCCTGAATATCAGGACTGCAACGTGTTTCCACTACTAATCCACATACGTATTACGGAGCTACTCAGCCTGAATATCAGGACTGCAACGTGTTTCCACTACTAATCCACATACGTATTACGGAGCTACTCAGCCTGAATATCAGGACTGCAACGTGTTTCCACTACTAATCCACATACGTATTACGGAGCTACTCAGCCTGAATATCAGGACTGCAACGTGTTTCCACTACTAATCCACATACGTATTACGGAGCTACTCAGCCTGAATATCAGGACTGCAACGTGTTTCCACTAATAATCCACATACGTATTACGGAGCTACTCAGCCTGAATATCAGGACTGCAACGTGTTTCCACTACTAATCCACGTTGCATCTGAAACTGTGTTTAGGGCTCTATCTACAAACATTATATTGGCCCAGTTGTGGCTGTGCAAAGACATATCCAAGCTAGAGGCAATAGGAAATGTCAGGAATAACTTTACCTGCTCTGAAAAACAAGCCCTTAAATCTCCTGAATGATATTTAGTCATCCTCCCAGCGGACAAGGGAGGCGTTGTTACTGTGCATAACAACTGTCTATAAGACTGAAGTACTCAGGCAACTGATTGATCAGACGTTCTATAAGAGACTCACTACAAACAGCTTTTGGCTGTAATGAACAGACCGTCACCAACGGTGATATCAACAAAAGAGAACACAGATTATTGGTGCGTAAAAACAGCTCAACACCGGTAATCTGCAGTCCCCAAAATACTGTTTGATTATCTAAATCCCAAAAGGGACAGGACAAATCTTCTTTGCGATATCAGACCAGGTTTGGCAGAAAGCAGTAAGATATCTGCTCAGCATCAAACTCCCTAATTGATAGATATAAATGTACTGGGGGGCCTGGTGGCACACCTGCATTTGGGGAATTACTCCCATTCTTCTCTGCAGATCCTCTCAAGCTCTGTCAGGTTGGATGGGGAGAGTCACTGCACAGCTATTTTCAGGTCTCTCCAGAGATGTTCGATCGGGTTCAAGTCCTGGCTCTGGCTTGGCCACTCATGGACATTCAGAGACTTGTCCCGAAGCCATTCCTGCGTTGTCTTGGCTATGTGCTTAGGGTCGTTGTCCTGTTGGAAGGTGAACCTTCGCCCCAGTCTGAGGTCCTGAGCGCTCTGGAGCAGGTTTTCATCAAGAATCTCTCTGTACTTTGCTCCGTTCATCTTTCCCTCGATCCTGACTAGTCTTCCAGTCCCTGTCGCTGAAAAACATCCCCACAGCATGATGCTGCCACCACCATGCTTCACCGTAGGGACGGTGCCAGGATTCCTCCAGACGTGATGCTCGGCATTCAGGTCAAAAGAGTTCAATCTTGGTTTCATCAGACCAGAAAATCTTGTTTCTCATGGTCATTGTCTTTAGGTGCCTTTTGGCAAACTCCAAGCGGGCTGTCATGTGCCTTTTACTGAGGAGTGGCTTCCGTCTGGCCACTCTACCATAAATGCCTGATTGGTGGAGTGCTGCAGAGATGGTTGTCCTTCTGGAAGGTTCTCCCATCTCCACAGAGGAACTCTGGAGCTCTGTCAGAGTGACCATCGGGTTCTTGGTCACCTCCCTGACCAAGGCCCTTCTCCCCCGATTGCTAAGTTTGGCCAGGCAGCCAGCTCTAGGAAGTGTCTTGGTGGTTCCAAACATCTTCCATTTAAGAATGGTGGAGGCCACTGTGTTCTTGGGGACCTTCAATGCTGCAGATATTTTTTGGTGCCCTTCCCCAGATCTGTGCCTCGACACAATCCTGTCTCGGAGCTCTACAGACAATTCCTTCGACCTCATGGCTTGGTTTTTGCTCTGACATGCACTGTCATCTGTGGGACCTTATATAGACAGGTGTGTGACTTTCCAAATCATGTCCAATCTATTGAATTTACAACAGGTGGACTCCAATCAAGTTGTAGAAACATCTCAAGGACGATCAATGGAAACAGGATGCACCTGAGCTCAATTTCGTGTCTCATAGCAAATGGTCTGAATACTTATGTAAATAAGGTATCTGTTTATTCTTTATACATTTTAGAATAAGGCTGTAATGTAACAAAATGTACTCAATACTCACTACCGAGTTCCAAACTGCCTCTGGAAGCAACGTCAGCACAATAACTGTTCGTCGGGAGCTTCATGAAATGGGTTTCCATGACCGAACAGCCGCACACAAGCCTAAGATCACCATGAGCAATGCCAAGTGTCGGCTGGAGTGGTGTAAAGCTGGGAGAAGGTCATGTGGTCTGATGAGACAAAAATAGAGCTTTTTGGTCTAAACTCCACTCGCCGTGTTTGGAGGAAGAAGAAGGATGAGTACAACCCCAAGAACACCATCCCAACCGTGAAGCATGGAGGTGGAAACATCATTCTTTGGGGATGCTTTTCTGCAAAGGGGACAGGACGACTGCACCGTATTGAGGGGAGGATGGATGGGGCCATGTATCGCGAGATCCTGGCCAACAACCTCCTTCCCTCAGTAAGAGCATTGAAGATGGGTCGTGGCTGGGTCTTCCAGCATGACAACGACCCGAAACACACAGCCAGGGCAACTAAGGAGTGGCTCCGTAAGAAGCATCTCAAGGTCCTGGAGTGGCCTAGCCAGTCTCCAGACCTGAACCCAATAGAAAATCTTTGGAGGGAGCTGAAAGTCCGTATTGCCCAGCGACAGCCCCGAAACCTGAAGGATCTGGAGAAGGTCTGTATGGAGGAGTGGGACAAAATCCCTGCTGCAGTGTGTGCAAACCTGGTCAAGACCTACAGGAAACGTATGATCTCTGTAATTGCAAACAAAGGTTTCTGTACCAAATATTAAGTTCTGCTTTTCTGATGTATCAAATACTTATGTCATGCAATAAAATGCAAATTAATTACTTAAAAATCATACAATGTGATTTTCTGGATTTCAGTTGAAGTGTACCTATGATAAAAATTACAGACCTCTACATGCTTTGTAAGTAGGAAAACCTGCAAAATCGGCAGTGTATCAAATACTTGTTCTCCCCATTGTAGGTAGAGTTAAAGTGACTATGCATAGATAATAATGCAAATAGTCTGGGTAGCCATTTGATTAGATGTCCAGGAGTCTTATGGCTTGGGGGTAGAAGCTGTTAAGAAGCCTTTTGGACCTAGACTTGGCACTCCGGTACCGCTTGCCGGGCGATAGCAGAGAGAACAGTCTATGACTAGGGTGGCTGGAGTCTTTGACCATTTTTAGGGCCTTCTTCTGACACCGCCTGGTATAGGTCCTGGATGGCAGGAAGCTTGGCCCAAGTGATGTACTGGGCCGTACGCACTACCCTCTGTAGTGCCTTACGGTCAGAGGCTGAGTAGTTGCCATACCAGGCAGTGATGTAACCAGTCAGGATGCTCTCGATGGTGCAGCTGTAAAACCTTTTGAGGATCTGACCACCCATGCCAAATCTTTTCAGTCTCCTGAGGGGGAATAGGTTTTGTTGTGCCCTCTTCACGACTGTCTTGGTGTGCTTGGACCATGTAAGTTTGATTGTGATGTGGACACCAAGGAACTTGAAGCTCTCCACCTATTCCACTACAGCCCCGTCGATGAGAATGGGGGCGTGCTCAGTCCTCTTTTTTTTCCCTGTAGTCAACGATCAGCTCCTTTGTCTTGATCACGTTGAGGGAGAGGTTGTTGTCCTGGCACCACACGGCCAGGTCTCTGACCTCCTCCCTATAGGCTGTTTCGTCGTTGTCGGTTTTCAGGCCTACCACTGTTGTGTCATCGGCAAATTAATGATGGTG
>NW_028159120.1:415000-417500 GCF_964263955.1 Coregonus lavaretus
TGTGCCTTTACACAATCCTGTCTCTGAGCTCTACGGACAATTCCTTCGACCTCATAGCTTGGTTTTTGCTCTGACATGCACTGTCAACTGTGGGATCTTATACAGAGAGGTGTGTGCCTTTCCAAATCATGTCCAATCAATTTAATTTACCACAGGTGGACTCCAATCAAGTTGTAGAAACATCTCAAGGATGATCAATGGAAACAGGATGCACCGGAGCTCAATTTTGAGTCTCATAGCAGGGTCTGAATACTTAAGTACATTTTACATTTTACATTTTAGTAATTTAGCAGACGCTCTTATCCAGAGCCACTTACAGTTAGATACAGTTACATACATTTTTTTTCTCTTTTTTTTTTCTCCATAAATAAGGTATTTCTGTTTTTTCTAACAACCTGTTTTCTCTTTGTCATTATGGGTATTGTGTGTAGAGCTGGGGAACCTTTCTGATTTAATCCATTTTATAATAAGGCTGCAACATGTCAAATTGTAGAAAAAGTCAAGGGGTCTGAATACTTTCCGAAGGCACTGTATAATACACACTGCTCAAAAAAATAAAGGGAACACTTAAACAACACAATGTAACTCCAAGTCAATCACACTTCTGTGAAATCAAACTGTCCACTTAGGAAGCAACACTGATTGACAATACATTTCACATGCTGTTGTGCAAATGGAATAGACAACAGGTGGAAATTATAGGCAATTAGCAAGACACCCCCAATAAAGGACTGGTTTTGCAGGTGGTGACCACAGACCACTTCTCAGTTCCTATGCTTCCTAGCTGATGTTTTGGTCACTTTTGAATGCTGGCGGTGCTTTGACTCTAGTGGTAGCATGAGACGGAGTCTACAACCCACACAAGTGGCTCAGGTAGTGCAGCTCATTCAGGATGGCACATCAATGCGAGCTGTGGCAAGAAGGTTTGCTGTGTCTGTCAGCGTAGTGTCCAGAGCATGGAGGCGCTACCAGGAGACAGGCCAGTACATCAGGAGACGTGGAGGAGGCCGTAGGAGGGCAACAACCCAGCAGCAGGACTGCTACCTCTGCCTTTGTGCAAGGAGGAGCAGGAGGAGCACTGCCAGAGCCCTGCAAAATGACCTCCAGCAGGCCACAAATGTGCATGTGTCTGCTCAAACGGTCAGAAACAGACTCCATGAGGGTGGTATGAGGGCCCGACGTCCACAGGTGGGGGTTGTGCTTACAGCCCAACACCGTGCAGGACGTTTGGCATTTGCCAGAGAACACCAAGATTTGCAAATTCGCCACTGGCGCCCTGTGCTCTTCACAGATGAAAGCAGGTTCACACTGAGCACATGTGACAGACGTGACAGAGTCTGGAGACGCCGTGGAGAACGTTCTGCTGCCTGCAACATCCTCAAGCATGACCGATTTGGCGGTGGGTCAGTCATGGTGTGGGGTGGCATTTCTTTGGGGGGGCCGCACAGCCCTCCATGTGCTCGCCAGAGGTAGCCTGACTGCCATTAGGTACCGAGATGAGATCCTCAGACCCCTTGTGAGACCATATGCTGGTGCGGTTGGCCCTGGGTTCCTCCTAATGCAAGACATTTACATTTACATTTACATTTTAGTCATTTAGCAGACACTCTTATCCAGAGCGACTTACAGTTAGTGAGTGCATACATTTTTTATTTTATATACTGGAATCGAACCCACAACCCTGGCGTTGCAAACGCCATGCTCTACCAACTGAGCTACATCCCTGCCGGCCATTACCTCCCCTACCCTGGACGACGCTGGGCCAATTGTGCGCCGCCCCATGGGTCTCCCGGTCACGGTCGGCTATGACAGAGCCTGGATTCGAACCAGGATCTCTAGTGGCACAGCTAGCACTGCGATGCAGTGCCTTAGACCACTGCGCCACTCGGGAGAACCAAGACCATGACCAAGCAAGACAATGCTAGACCTCATGTGGCTGGAGTGTGTCAGCAGTTCCTGCAAGAGGAAGGCACTGATGCTATGGACTGGCCCGCCCGTTCCCCAGACCTGAATCCAATTGAGCACATCTGGGATATCATGTCTCGCTCCATCCACCAACGCCACGTTGCACCACAGACTGTCCAGGAGTTGGCGGATGCTTTAGTCCAGGTCTGGGAGGAGATCCCTCAGGAGACCATCCGCCACCTCATCAGGAGCATGCCCAGGCATTGTAGGGAGGTCATACAGGCACGTGGAGGCCACACACACTACTGAGCCTCATTTTGACTTGTTTTAAGGACATTACATCAAAGTTGGATCAGCCTGTAGTGTGGTTTTCCACTTTAATTTTGAGGGTGACTCCAAATCCAGACCTCCATGGGTTGATACATTTGATTTCCATTGATAATTTTTGTGTGATTTTGTTGTCAGCACATTCAACTATGTAAAGAAAAAAGTATTTAATAAGATTATTTCATTCATTCAGATCTAGGATGTGTTGTTTTAGTGTTCCCTTTATTTTTTTGAGTAGTGTATATAGAGTACCAGTCAAAAGTTTGGA
>NW_028159120.1:422500-434036 GCF_964263955.1 Coregonus lavaretus
ACTGTCTCTGAGAACACACTCTGGAAAAGGACACACACACTGTCTCTGAGAACACACTCTGGAAAAGGACACACACCCGCCTCTGAGAACACACTCTGGAAAAGGACACACACACTGTCTCTGAGAACACACTCTGGAAAAGGACACACACACCCGCCTCTGAGAACACGCTCTGGAAAAGGACACACACACCCACCTCTGAGAACACACTCTGGAAAAGGACACACACACCCGCCTCTGAGAACACGCTCTGGAAAAGGACACACACACCCACCTCTGAGAACACACTCTGGAAAAGGACACACACACTGTCTCTGAGAACACACTCTGGAAAGGACACACACACCCGCCTCTGAGAACACGCTCTGGAAAAGGACACACACACCCACCTCTGAGAACACACTCTGGAAAAGGACACACACCCGCCTCTGAGAACACACTCTGGAAAAGGACACACACACACTGGTTGATGAACACTTCCAAAAGCTGGTTGATGAACTCATCCAACAGCTAGTTGATGAACTCATCCAACAGCTAGTTGATGCATAGAGAGAAATGTGTTCTGATAAACCCAGTCATTGCCAACAATTCTAAATGCACCCACAGCTTTGATGGCCTCTATTGAAAAGAGGAGGATCCCAGCTTTCCATTCCTCCACTATTTTTTTCTTAACTATTTTTTTAACCTTTATTTAACAAGGCAAGTCAGTTAAGAACAAATGCTTATTTACAATGACGGCCTACACCGGCCAAACCCGGACGACGCTGGGCCAATTGTGCGCCGCCCTATGGGACTCCCAATCACGGCCGGTTGTGATACAGCCTGGAATCGAACCCGGGGGTCTGTAGTGACGCCTCTAGCACTGAGATGCAGTGCCTTAGACCGCTGAGATGCAGTGCCGTAGACCGCTGAGATGCAGTGCCGTAGACCGCTGAGATGCAGTGCCGTAGACCGCTGAGATGCAGTGCCGTAGACCGCTGAGCCACTCGGTCTGTAATGACGCCTATAGCACTGAGATGCAGTGCCGTAGACCGCTGAGCCACTCGGTCTGTAATGATGCCTATAGCACTGAGATGCAGTGCCGTAGACCGCTGAGCCACTCGGTCTGTAATGACGCCTATAGCACTGAGATGCAGTGCCGTAGACCGCTGAGCCACTCGGTCTGTAATGACGCCTATAGCACTGAGATGCAGTGCCGTAGACCGCTGAGCCACTCGGTCTGTAGTGACGCCTCTAGCACTGAGATGCAGTGCCGTAGACCGCTGAGCCACTCGGTCTGTAGTGACGGCTCTAGCACTGAGATGCAGTGCCGTAGACCGCTGAGCCACTCGGGAGCCCCTCGGGAGCCCGTGGTCAATGACCACGTTTACATGCACACAGTATTCCAGATAGTAGCTTAAGGTCTTTTTCGGGACAAGCTGTTTACATGCATCTCTGATTTCCAGCTGACAAGTATCCCTGTTCCATGAATAAACAGAATGTTCCTCATTGAAGTTCATATGGGTTAAATGGAATAGGAACTAAAACTGGGACACTGACTGAAGGTCTCATGTAGCGGAATATACAGCGCCTTCGGAAAGAATTCAGACCCCTTGACTTTTCCCACATTTTGTTATGTTACAGCCTCATTCTAAAATTGATTAAATCGTTTTTTTCCCCCTCATCAATCTACATTCAATACCCCATAATAACAAAGCAAAAACAGGTTTTTAGGAAAAATGTGCTAATTTATTGAAAATAAAAAACAGAAATATAACATTTACATAAGAAATCAAAAACAGATATCACATTTACATAAGTATTCAGACCCTTTACTCAGTACTTTGTTGAAGCACCTTTGGCAGTGATTACAGCCTCAAGTCTTCTTGGGTATGACGCTACAAGCTTGGCACACCTGTATTTGGGGAGTTTCTCCCATTCTTCTCTGCAGATCCTCTCAAGCTCTGTCAGGTTGGATGGGGAGCGTCCCTGCACAGCTATTTTCAGGTCTCTCCAGAGATGTTAGATTGGGTTCAAGTCCGGGCTCTGGCTGGGCTACTCAAGGACATTCCGAGACTTGTCCCGAAGCCACTCCTGCGTTGTCTTGGCTGTGTGCTTAGGGTGGTTGTCCTGTTGGAAGGTGAACCGTCGCCCCAGGTTTCATCAAGGACCTCTCTGTACTTTGCTCTGTTCATCTTTCCCTCGATCCTGACTAGTCTCCCAGTCGTTCTGGAAGGTTCTCCCATCTCCACAGAGGAAGTCTGGAGCTCTGTCATGGTGACCTTCAGGTTCTTGGTCACCTCCCTGAACAAGGCCCTTCCCCCCGATTGCTCAGTTTGGCTGGCCAGCCAGCTCTAGGAAGAGTCTTGGTGGTTCCAAACTTCTTCCATTTAAATGGAGCCCACTGTGTTCTTGGGGACCTTCAATGCTGCAGAAATGTTTTGGTACCCTTCCCCAGATCTGTGCCTCGACACAATCCTGTCTCGGAGCTCTACAGACAATTCCTTCGACCTCATGGCTTGGTTTTTGCTCTGACATGCACTTTCAACTGTGGGTCCTTATATAGACAGGTGTGTGTCTTTCCAAATAATGTCCAATCAATTGAATTTACCACAGTTGAATGTCAGTATGGAGTATTGTGTGTAGATTGATTAAATAAAAAAAAATCCGCATCAATTTTAAAATAAGGCTGTAACGTAACAAAATGTGGAAAAGGGGAAGGTGTCTGAATATTGTACTGTATTTTTCATGTTATATATTTTTGCACATTTATTGAAAATGAAATACATAAATATCTCATTTACATAAGTATTCACACCCCTGAGTCAATACACGTTAGAATCACCTTTGGCAGTGATTACAGCTGTGTCTAAGAGCTTTGCACACCTGGATTGTACAATATTTACACATTATTCTCTTTAAAATTCTTCAAGCTCTGTCAAGGTTATTGCTGATCATTGCTAAACACAGCCATTTTCAAGTCTTGCCATAGATTTTCAAGCCGATTTAAATCTAAACTGTAACTAGGCAACTCAGGAACATTCAATGTTGTCTTGGTAAGCAACTCCAGTGTAGATTTGAACTTGTGTTTTAGGTTATTGACCTGCAGAAAAGTTAATTTGACAAGCATACCCATAACATATAGCAGCCAACACCACGCTTGAAAATATGAAGAGTGGTACTCAGTGAAATTCTTAATTACACTTTGGATGGTGTATCAATACCCCCAGTCCTTCCTAACTAAATTGCCGGAGAGGAAGGAAACCGCTCAGGGATACAACACATTAGCGCTGTCCCCGACGAAATAAATCTTAGTCAACCGAGGGTCATTTTTTCTTTTGACCGATCGCATTTATGACTCAAGAGGGAGTCAGAGATCAAGATAGCCTAAACAGAAGATAAAACCTGTTCCCGATCCTCCTCCCGCCTTCGCAGATTCTGCTGTTACGCACCTGAATTTTCCGGTAATAGGCTACGCCAGCAGTCAGCAACCTTTTCCATTTGGAGTGTCAATTTATCTTACAATTTCTACCGATTTGCGTGCCAGTTATAATTTTCATATGCACATTTTCATGGAAAAGTTTAATTTCATTTATAATAGTCTTTGTATCTCAAAATCATTGTCTGTGGTTAATCTACATTCTATCTAAATGAAAATTATACAAATCTAAAAGTAACTTTTATTGCCAACTATGTAAAAATAGCCTACATACATAAATCCAAAAAAGAAAAACATTGCAGCCTGCAGGTAGAAAATATCCTGATAAAAGTAAATATCCTATAAATCACATTGGCTACGCATGACCTGTCTGCAACAAACTTGAAACAAATCAACTATCAACTGGGTCGGCCCAAAACTCACGCTAGCAAACTTGCAACATTGTATAAAATATTCTGGGCCCTCAGAGTTTCCGCCAGTGAGCTCTGGACAGACACAGCTGTAGGCTATTTGTGCAAGGGATAAGAAGTAATCAGGTATTCTATGATGTTTCCACTGGATCAGAGCATTACATTTTTTCCTTTCATGCCGAGTGGTAGTTATCGAAAGGGAGAGAGATGGAAATATTGTTCAAATACTTGGAGGAACTATCATCATTCTCAATTGATTCTAAAAACAAATGTAGTTTACTTGCTGTTTGAGGTGAAGAAAAAATTACTTTGACAAACTCCACAGTTCATTAGTGGTGGTGAGTTAAGACAATCAGAAATACTATCAGATCCCCAAATGGGCACATTTATAGGGCTACATTTGCACGCAGGCCAGGAAGTAGTCAACTTGGTTATTGGTCAACTAAATTCATGTGAGGGCAACATTAGCTTTACATGTAAGTCAGTTTTTACCATCTCCTCTTTGGTCACTGTGAGAGTTCCACGTGTTGTATCTGAAAGGGGTGACATGCCTAATGGTGTAATTGCTATTCCTACTTTGTTTTCTTTTCCTAATAGGTATAATCCAATCTTTGAGTGTCCTGTTGTTCTGAAATCTCAAAGTAATCTGACTTGTATTGAAACTCTGTATGATTTTAAACGCAGAAAAGGTTAGACATTTTTACATCTTAATATTCGTAGTTTATTATCTAAAATGGATCATGTCAAGATCTGGGCCTCTCAGGCAGACCCTGATATTTGTATTGTATCTGCAACCTGGTTAACTGATAAAACCCTGGAGTCTGAGGTTGCTATGGATGGTTACAATGTGTTTAGGGCTGATAGGAAAGACTAAGGTGGTGGTGTTGCTATTTACACAAAGACTCTTCTGTCTGTGTCTCTGTTAAAGGCTACCTCCAGTCCTCAACTATTTGAACTGTTGGCTTTAAGTCTTCAGTTGGGTTCAAACTCATAAAGAACAGTTGTAGGAATCTATCGGAATCTATCCTCCACCAAGAAGTGTGTATTAACGATCCCAATGATTTAATTGCCATTTTTACTACCCCAGAGGTGTTGATCGCTGGAGATTTTAATCTTGCATGGGGAACGCAGGAGGCTGACTGTTTAAATTATTTTTGTACTAATCTAAATTTGACCCAGCTGATTACAAAGCCCACTCGCCCAAACTTAAAAGGACCCTACGAAATCGACTTTGATTGACCTCATATTTCCAAACACTCCAGAGAAATACACTGGGAGTGGGGTATTTGCTTTGGATATTAGTAACCACTGTCCCACTGTATGTATCAGGGGTATACGGATGCTGTAATGATGTCATGTCATAGTATCGTGGGGACCAGGTTAGTTAGTAGAACAGAGATGCTGCCTGGGCCAAACCAGGTTAGTTAGTAAAACAGAGATGCTGCCTGGGCCAAACCAGGTTAGTTAGTAGAACAGAGATGCTGCCTGGGCCAAACCAGGTTAGTTAGTAGAACAGAGATGCTGCCTGGGCCAAACCAGGTTAGTTAGTAGAACAGAGATGCTGCCTGGGCCAAACCAGGTTAGTTAGTAGAACAGAGATGCTGCCTGGGCCAAACCAGGTTAGTTAGTAGAACAGAGAAGCTGCCTGGGCCAAACCAGGTTAGTTAGTAGAACAGAGATGCTGCCTGGGCCAAACCAGGTTAGTTAGTAAAACAGAGATGCTGCCTGGGCCAAACCAGGTTAGTTAGTAGAACAGAGATGCTGCCTGGGCCAAACCAGGTTAGTTAGTAGAACAGAGATGCTGCCTGGGCCAAACCAGGTTAGTTAGTAGAACAGAGATGCTGCCTGGGCCAAACCAGGTTAGTTAGTAGAACAGAGATGCTGCCTGGGCCAAACCAGGTTAGTTAGTAGAACAGAGAAGCTGCCTGGGCCAAACCAGGTTAGTTAGTAGAACAGAGATGCTGCCTGGGCCAAACCAGGTTAGTTAGTAGAACAGAGATGCTGCCTGGGCCAAACCAGGTTAGTTAGTAGAACAGAGATGCTGCCTGGGCCAAACGAGGTTAGTTAGTAGAACAGAGATGCTGCCTGGGCCAAACCAGGTTAGTTAGTAGAACAGAGATGCTGCCTGGGCCAAACCAGGTTAGTTAGTAGAACAGAGAAGCTGCCTGGGCCAAACCAGGTTAGTTAGTAGAACAGAGATGCTGCCTGGGCCAAACCAGGTTAGTTAGTAGAACAGAGATGCTGCCTGGGCCAAACCAGGTTAGTTAGTAGAACAGAGATGCTGCCTGGGCCAAACCAGGTTAGTTAGTAGAACAGAGATGCTGCCTGGGCCAAACCAGGTTAGTTAGTAGAACAGAGATGCTGCCTGGGCCAAACCAGGTTAGTTAGTAGAACAGAGATGCCGCCTGGGCCAAACCAGGTTAGTTAGTAGAACAGAGATGCTGCCTGGGCCAAACCAGGTTAGTTAGTAGAACAGAGATGCCGCCTGGGCCAAACCAGGTTAGTTAGTAGAACAGAGATGTTGCCTGGGCCAAACCAGGTTAGTTAGTAGAACAGAGATGCTGCCTGGGCCAAACCAGGTTAGTTAGTAGAACAGAGATGCCACCTGGGCCAAAGATAGATTCACGACTCGGGCCCAGACTGGCAGTCTCTCAGGCGATTGGGAAATCTGTGTGTAAAACTAGTTAAAAAAAAGCAAAATCAGATGATTATGTTAATCCACTATCTGAATGTACAGGGATCCCAGCTGAAGTTTGGAAAGCTGTTACGTCACTGAAAGGTTGAGTCTCCTCTTCTCTCCCCCAATACATTAATTTAGATTTTGGCCCCATTACTGACTGAATGGATATCATTAATGCATTTAATCACCATTTTATCTCTGCGGGCTATATATATATATATATATATTTGAATGTATTTCAAAGCCAGCTCTTGAAAATAGTAGTTTGGATGTTGATGGTGTAAATCTATTGAATGATACTGAAAATGCTGCTCAGGAGTTTTCTTTTCGGAAATTCACTGATAAAGAAGTTTAGCATACGCTCTTATCCAGAGCGACTTACAGGAGCAATTAGGGTTAAGTGCCTTGCTTAAGGGCACATCAACAGATTTTTTCACCTAGTCAGCTCGGGGATTAGAACCAGCGACCTTTCAGTTACTGGCACAACGCTCTTAACCACTAAGCTACCTGATAAAGAAGTCCTGGATGCTTTTGTTAACATTCAACCCATAAAAATCCACAGGGGCTGATCATCTGGAGCCTTGTCTGCTTAAGTGTGCATCTCCCTTATTGCTCAGTAGCCCACATTATTATAACATTGTTATCAGGAAGTATTCCAAAAGCATGGAAATCCGCATATGTGCTGCCCCTCCATAAGGGTGGAGATACAAATGATCTGGACAACTATCGCCCCATTTCAAGACGACCTTGTTTAGCTAAGATTATTGAACCCTTGGTTAATGTACCACTTTGTTCCTTTTTATCTGATAGTTGTATTTTTAATATAAACCAATCAGGATTCTATAATAATGACAGAGGAAACACTGTTAATACTAGTAACATTCATCTCTATGCAGAGAGGAAACACTTCATACTTGTAACATTCATCTCTATGCAGATAGGAAACACAGTTTTGTATTCCTTTGCCTCCTCAGGGGCAGCAGGCCATTCGTGAACTTCAGCATGACTTTGATTCAATTCAGAAATCACTTATAGAACTTAAATTAGTGTTAAATACAAGTAAAACCAAACTCATGCTGTTCTCTAGGGCACGAAATGTTGACCCTGAGGACCTGCATATTTGTGCTATAAATGGAGCCCAAATTGAGCTTGTTTCTCAATATAAGTACCTGGGTGTCTGGATTGATTACAAGTTGTCCTTCGTAACGCATATAGAAAATCTGAATAAGAAGCTAAGATCCAAGATAGTTTTTATCTAAATCATGCCTCAGTATTGAAAATAGGAGAAAGATTGTTCAAACAACACTTCTCCCTGTATTGGATTGGTTCAAACAACGCTTCTCCCTGTATTGGATTGGTTCAAACAACACTTCTCCCTGTATTGGATTGGTTCAAACAACGCTTCTCCCTGTGTTGGATTGGTTCAAACAACGCTTCTCCCTGTGTTGGATTGGTTCAAACAACGCTTCTCCCTGTGTTGGATTGGTTCAAACAACGCTTCTCCCTGTATTGGATTGGTTCAAACAACGCTTCTCCCTGTATTGGATTGGTTCAAACAACGCTTCTCCCTGTGTTGGATTGGTTCAAACAACGCTTCTCCCTGTATTGGATTGGTTCAAACAACGCTTCTCCCTGTGTTGGATTGGTTCAAACAACGCTTCTCCCTGTATTGGATTGGTTCAAACAACGCTTCTCCCTGTATTGGATTGGTTCAAACAACGCTTCTCCCTGTGTTGGATTGGTTCAAACAACGCTTCTCCCTGTGTTGGATTGGTTCAAACAACGCTTCTCCCTGTGTTGGATTGGTTCAAACAACGCTTCTCCCTGTATTGGATTGGTTCAAACAACACTTCTCCCTGTATTGGATTGGTTCAAACAACGCTTCTCCCTGTGTTGGATTGGTTCAAACAACGCTTCTCCCTGTGTTGGATTGGTTCAAACAACGCTTCTCCCTGTGTTGGATTGGTTCAAACAACGCTTCTCCCTGTATTGGATTGGTTCAAACAACACTTCTCCCTGTATTGGATTGGTTCAAACAACGCTTCTCCCTGTGTTGGATTGGTTCAAACAACGCTTCTCCCTGTGTTGGATTGGTTCAAACAACGCTTCTCCCTGTGTTGGATTGGTTCAAACAACGCTTCTCCCTGTGTTGGATTGGTTCAAACAACGCTTCTCCCTGTGTTGGATTGGTTCAAACAACGCTTCTCCCTGTATTGGATTGGTTCAAACAACGCTTCTCCCTGTGTTGGATTGGTTCAAACAACGCTTCTCCCTGTGTTGGATTGGTTCAAACAACGCTTCTCCCTGTATTGGATTGGTTCAAACAACACTTCTCCCTGTGTTGGATTGGTTCAAACAACGCTTCTCCCTGTGTTGGATTGGTTCAAACAACGCTTCTCCCTGTATTGGATTGGTTCAAACAACGCTTCTCCCTGTGTTGGATTGGTTCAAACAACGCTTCTCCCATTGGTTCAAACAACGCTTCTCCCTGTGTTGGATTGGTTCAAACAACGCTTCTCCCTGTATTGGATTGGTTCAAACAACACTTCTCCCTGTGTTGGATTGGTTCAAACAACGCTTCTCCCTGTGTTGGATTGGTTCAAACAACGCTTCTCCCTGTATTGGATTGGTTCAAACAACACTTCTCCCTTTATTGGATCTTGGTGATATTGTTTACATGCATGAGGCAACCTCTGTTTTGAAACCGTTGGACCAGTTTACCATTCCGCAATACGTTTTATCACAGGGGACAATTTTAGGACTCATCATTGTAGTCTGTTTAAAAATGTGGTATGGACCTCTCTGTCTGTAAGAAGAGAGCTGCATTCTCTTTTATTTATTTACAAAGCAATCTGACAGAAACTCCCTCTCTATTTAACATCATTAATTAAGATAAGATTCATAAGTTACCAAACCCTTTCACAGGAATGGATACTACTAGAGATCCTTTCAGTCTCCACAGATTTGGGAAAATCTGCAGGGTTTTTTTGCCCCTAATTTGTGGAACAATCAATCACTGCAGTTAGATGTGCTGGTGCCTCCCAGGCAGTTTGAGGACCTCTATGTAGCTGAATGTTAGATGTGCTGGTGCCTCCCAGGTATATGTTGTTTTAATATTCTGTTTGTATTGTAATGTGTACAGGGCTCTCCTGTAAAATAGATGTTTAATCTCAATGTGACTCCCCTGTTTAAATAAAAGTTCAATAAAATAAATAAAATATGCGTAAATCAGGTGCGCGTCCTTACTCAACATTGACAGGTGCGTTTCAAACAAAAGATGATGAATAAATTGACAAAACTCGTAAATGGAATGAAATCAACAAAAACGTGTTTCTCACAAGTGTAGCAAAAAAACGTGTCCACTCCGACAATGAGAAAGACAAAGGACTGTAATAACAATATATTGAATGCATTAATATAAATTACCGTAACCAAACAAACATTGCAGATTAGAAATGATGGGAATTAACGGTAAATGTAGGCTTCTACTGGTGATGTACGTAATAGGGGAATTGATTGACACAGCAACAAATGCACACAATGAAGTTATGAACAATGAACACCCACGAAATGGAGGGAGAGAAGTCATTCTGGAGAGAGACGTGCATCTCAGCTACACTCCCCTTCTTCTTGGACCATGGCATCCCTGCGGCCTCCTCAATGGATTAGTCCACTGAGACAGACACGTCTCATGTGCCATGAAAAATATATATATATTTGCCACTACTCGACTAAGAAAATCTCGGTCGACCAACAGTCTAAATGGGGTCAGCCCTACAACACATTACTGAGTACCACTCTCCATATTTTCAAGTATAGTTGTGGCTGCATCACGTTATGGGTATGATTGTCATCGTTAAGGACTGGGGAGTTTTTCAGGATAAAAAATAAATGGAATGGAGCTAAGCACAGGCAAAATCCTAGAGGAAAACCTGGTTCAGTCTGCTTTCCACCAGACATTGGGAGACAAATTCACCTTTCAGCAGGACAATAACCTACAACACAAGGCCAAATCTAAACTGGAGTTGCTTACCAAGAAGTTAATGTTCCTGAGTGGCTAAGTTACAGTTTTTACTTAAATCTGCTTGAACATTAGGGCCTCCCGAGTGTCGCAGCAGTCTAAGGCACTGCATCGCAGTGCTTGAGGCGTCACTACAGACCAGGGTTAGTTCCCAGGCTGTGTCACAACCGGCCGTGACCGGGAGTCCCATAGGGCAGCGCACAATTGGCCCAGTGTCGTCCGGATTAGGGGAGGGTTTGGCCTGGGGGCTTTACTTGGCTCATCATGCTCTAGCGACACCTTGTGGTGGGCCGGGCGCCTGCAGGCTGACTTCGGTCGTCAGTTAGACGGTGTTTCGTCCGACACGTTGGTGCAGCTGGCTTCCGAGTTAAGCTGGCGGGTGTTAAGAAGCGCGATTTGGCGGGTCATGTTTCGGAGGATGCATGACTCGACCTTCGCCTCTCCCGAGCCCGTTGGGGAGTTGCAGCGATGAGACAAGATCGAATTTGGGGAGAAAAGGGGGTAAAATACAAAAATAATGCTTGAACATCTATGGCAAGACCCTGTCGTAGCCGGCCGCGACCGGGAGACCCATGGGGTGGCGCACAATTGGCCCAGCGTCGTCCAGGGTAGGAGAGGGAATGGCCGACAGGGATGTAGCTCAGTTGGTAGAGCATGGCGTTTGCAACGCCAGGGTTGTGGGTTCAATTCCCACGGGGGAATAATAAAAATAAATAAAAATAATGTATGCACTCATTACCTGTAAGTCGCTCTGGATAAGAGCGTCCTGCTAAATGACTCTCTACTGTAGTGGCTCTGGATAAGAGCGTCTGCTAAATGACTCTCTACTGTAGTGGCTCTGGATAAGAGCGTCTGCTAAATGACTCTCTACTGTAGTGGCTCTGGATAAGAGCGTCTGCTAAATGACTCTCTACTGTAGTGGCTCTGGATAAGAGCGTCTGCTAAATGACTCTCTACTGTAGTGGCTCTGGATAAGAGCGTCCTGCTAAATGACTCTCTACTGTAGT
>NW_028159119.1:0-26859 GCF_964263955.1 Coregonus lavaretus
ATTCAACATTTTGGTATGTTTACGTGGTTGCTTGGTGTTGTACTGTTGTTTTACTGTATTTTGTCTTTGAATGTTTGCTGATTGACAATAACCGCCATGGTCTTTAATGAGATCTGAAATACTTGTTCCATGTTTGAACAGTAATGGAAATCTGTTTCCTTCTTTTTAGAATGGTGTACGTCTCTCTCTCTGTCTCGCTCTCTCTCTCTTGCTCTCTCTCTCTTGCTCTCTCTCTCTCTCTCTCTCTCTCTCTCTCTCTCTCTCTCTCTCTCTCTCTCTCATCTCTCTCTCTCATCTCTCTCTCTCTCTCTCTCCCTCCTCTCTCTCTCTCTCGCTTACTCACAGTCAGCTCTGACTCTAGGAACCAGTGAGACAACAGATCAAGGGTAAAATGAAGTATGCAAATGTAATCATATCCATCAGAGAGTGTTTTATGGCAGAAAGCTATTAATTTCTTCCACTGCTTGTTGACACTTTAACATATGCATCACCCAGCTACTGGCAAATGATTATTGTAGTGTTTCCCCATTGACATAGTATTATTTTATTTTCCGTTGCATCTTGTTATTTTTCTAAACTTTCCCCTGTCTGGAGTGCATTAATGGTCTCTGATTGAAATTTCATTCGGAAGAACTATACTAAGTGAAATGCATGTTTGGTGTTTAATGGAAAAAATAATTACACGTCAGGTGAAACAAAGCATGACGCATCGTAAACAGAGGCATCGTAACCAAGGAAACGGGTCATCGTAACCAGGAAGAGTGACTGCCAACACAGTCTTCTATAAGAGGTCAGCTTGTTCACACTACCTCACCTACTAACTAACTCACTTCCTGTATGTGTACAAACACGTTCACACATTTTCATGCATGCACCCCATTCAAACATTGTGATCTGATTTTAGCTTTTGAATGGAGCAGGATATACAACTGGTATCCATCTTATTTTGCATTGAGAAGCATCGTTATCAACCTGCATCTAGATCTCTTCTAGAGGTGATCTGTTTATCTCTTCTAGAGGTGAGCTCTTTAATCTGTATCTTCTAGTGGTGAGCTGTTTAATCTCTCTTCATGAGGTGAGCTGTTTAATCCATCTCTTCTAGAGGTGAGCTGTTTAATCTCTCTTCTAGATTTGAGCTGTTTAATCTCTCTTCTAGAGGTGAGCTGTTTAATCCATCTCTTCTAGATGTGAGCTGTTTAATCTCTCTTCTAGATTTGAGCTGTTTAATCTGTCTTCTAGAGGTGAGCTGTTTAATCCATCTCTTCTAGAGGTGAGCTGTTTAATCTCTCTTCTAGAGGTGAGCTGTTTAATCCATCTCTTCTAGAGGTGAGCTGTTTAATCTCTCTTCTAGATTTGAGCTGTTTAATCCAATCCATCTCTTCTAGAGGTGAGCTGTTTAATCCATCTCTTCTAGAGGTGAGCTGTTTAATCCATCTCTTCTAGAGGTGAGCTGTTTAATCTCTCTTCTAGAGGTGAGCTGTTTAATCTCTCTTCTAGAGGTGAGCTGTTTAATCTCTCTTCTAGAGGTGAGCTGTTTAATCTCTCTTCTAGAGGTGAGCTGTTTAATCTCTCTTCTAGAGGTGAGCTGTTTAATCTCTCTTCTAGAGGTGAGCTGTTTAATCCATCTCTTCTAGAGGTGAGCTGTTTAATCCATCTCTTCTAGAGGTGAGCTGTTTAATCAATTTCTTCTAGAGGTGAGCTGTTTAATCCATCTCTTCTAGAGGTGAGCTGTTTAATCTCTCTTCTAGAGGTGAGCTGTTTAATCTCTCTTCTAGAGGTGAGCTGTTTAATCTCTCTTCTAGAGGTGAGCTGTTTAATCTCTCTTCTAGAGGTGAGCTGTTTAATCTCTCTTGATGCACTCACGCGTAAACGCATGCATGTCCTATACACACAGCAGTCACACACACACACACACACACACACACACACACACACACACACACACACACACACACACACACACACACACACACACACACACACACACACACACACACACACACACACACACACACACACACCACGCACGCACGCACACACACACACACACACACACACACACACACACACACACACACACCACGCATGCACACACACACACACACACACACACACACAGAGATATGCAAAGACGAACTTGGATATGCAGCTATGTCCCTATGCGGTTCTCCTGAGGAACAGAGCAACAACGATATGTCTGGATGGAAAACAGAAAACAGTATTTCCTCCAGTTCATCTCAGTCTCTGTCTGCTGTGAACCCAACTACTGTAAGACAAGGCAGTGCTGCTATTCCAATCCAATTCATCCTCAGTGCTCCTGCCCACAGGAATAGAAACCCATATAGCTCACTTCTGGGCTCTGAGAGGCTCGGAGAGTGGTGTGGTCAGGAAGATTGATTGGTTGGCTAGATCACAGCTCACTGACTGAAGACAGCACTGCAATGCATGCTGGGTAGAACTGTATAGGAGCTAATGCATCACATGACCTACTGGGTGAGGTGGTGAGTTAAAGATAATTGGAAGAAAGACATTTACAGTAAACTGCTTTTTCAAGGAAGTTGGAAGTTCAAGGTTTCAGTGTTAGGGTAGTGCTGGGGTCTAAATGGTTATGTATGACTCTGCATTGTTCTGCAGGGTTTTATAGGGTTCTATGCTTCTGTATGGTTGTGTATGGTTCAATATGGTTACACAGTATATGGTTTGATCTATGTTGTTCTCTACTGTTCTCTATTTTTCTATATGGTTATGTATGGTTCTATATTGATATATTTCTATATAGTTGTACAGTTTATGGTTGGTTCTATGTTGTTCTCTACTGTTCTCTATGGTTTTGTGTGGTTCTATAATGTTCTCTACTGATCTCTATGGCTCTATAATGTTCTACAATGTTCTCTACTGAACTCCATGGTTCTGTATGGTTCTATAATGTTCTCTACTGTTCTCTATGGATCTGTATGGTTCTAAAATGTTTTCTACTGATCTCTATGGTTCTATAATGTTCTCTACTGATCTCTATGGTTCTGTAAGGTTCTATAATGTTCTCTACTTATCTCTACGGTTCTGTATGGTTCTATAATGATCTCTACTGATGTCTATGGTTCTGTATGGTTCTAAAATGTTCTCTACTGATCTGTACGGTTCTGTATGGTTCTATAATGTTCTCTACTGATGTATATGGTTCCGGATGGTTATATAATGTTATTTGATGATCTCTATAGTTCTGTATGGTTCTATAATGTTCTCTAATTATCTCTAAGATTCTAAAATGTTCTCTACTGATCTCTATGGTTCTAGGTGGTTCTAGAATGTTCTCTACTTATCTCTAACGGTTCTGTATGGTTCTAGAATGTTCTCTACTGATCTCTATGGTTCTATAATGTTGTCTACTGATCTCTACAGTTCTATATGGTTCTAAAATGTTCTCTACTGATCTCTATGGTTATGTGTGTTCTATAGTGTTCTCTACTGATCTCTATGGTTCTATAATGTTCTCAACTGATCTCTACGGTTCTGTATGGTTCTGTGATGTTCTCTACTAATTTATAGGGTTCTGTATGGTTCTATAACATTCTCTACTGATTTATACGGTTCTGTATGGTTCTATAATGTTCTCTACTGATCTCTATGGTTCTGTATGTTTCTATAATGTTCTCGACTTATCTCTATGGTTCTGTATGGTTCTATAATGTTCTCTACTGATCTATATTGTTCTGTATGGTTCGATAATGTTCTCTACTGATCTCAATGGTTCTGTATGGTTCTATAATGTTTTCTACTGATCTCTATGGTTCTATAATGTTATTTAATGATCTCTGTGGTTCTGTATGGTGCTATAATGTTCTCTACTCATCTCTATGTTTCTGTATGGTTCTATAATGTTCCCTACTGTTCTCTATGGTTATATATGGTTCCATAATGTTCTCTACTGATATATATTGTTCTGTATGGTTCTTTAATGTTCTCTATTGATCTCTATGGTTCTGTATGGTTCGATAATGTTCTCCACTAATCTCTATGGTTCTGTAATGTTCTCTTCTGATCTTTATGGTTCTATAACGTTATTTAATGATCTCTATGGTTCTGTAAGGTTCTACAATGTTCTCTACTGATCTATATTGTTACGTGTGTTTCTATAATGTTCTCTACTGATCTCTATGGTTCTGTATGGTTGTGTAATGTGATATACTGTTTTGTACGGTTCTGTATGGTTCTATAATGTTCTCTACTGATCTCTATAGTTCTGTATGGTTCTATAATGTTCTCTACTGATCTATATGGTTCTATAATGTTCTCTACTGATCTCTATGGTTCTTCAGTGTTCTCTACTGATCTCTATGGTTCTGTAATATTCTCTGCTGTTCTCTACGGTTCTGTATGGTCATACAATGCTCTCTACTTATCTCTGTGGTTCTATAATGTTCTCTACTGTTTTCTACGGTTCTGTATGGTTATATAATGTTCTCTACTGATCTCTATGGTTTTTTATGGTTCTGTAATGTTCTCTACTGATCCGTATGGTTCTGTATGGTTCTATAAGGTTCCCTACTGTTCTCTATGGTTCTGTATGGTTTTATAATGTTCTCTACTGATCTCTATTGTTCTATAATGTTCTCTACTGTTCTCTGCAGTTCAGTATGGTTCTATAATGTTCTCTTCTGATCTTTATGGTTCTATAACGTTATTTAATGATCTCTATGGTTCTGTAAGGTTCTACAATGTTCTCTACTGATCTATGTTGTTACGTGTGTTTCTATAATGTTCTCTACTGATCTCTATAGTTCTGTATGGTTCTATAATGTTCTCTACTGATCTATATGGTTCTATAATGTTCTCTACTGATCTCTATGGTTCTTCAGTGTTCTCTACTGATCTCTATGGTTCTGTAATATTCTCTGCTGTTCTCTACGGTTCTGTATGGTCATACAATGCTCTCTACTTATCTCTGTGGTTCTATAATGTTCTCTACTGTTTTCTACGGTTCTGTATGGTTATATAATGTTCTCTACTGATCTCTATGGTTTTTTATGGTTCTGTAATGTTCTCTACTGATCCGTATGGTTCTGTATGGTTCTACAATGTTCTCTACTGATCTATATTGTTACGTGTGTTTCTATAATGTTCTCTACTGATCTCTATGGTTCTGTATGGTTGTGTAATGTGATATACTGTTTTGTACGGTTCTGTATGGTTCTATAATGTTCTCTACTGATCTCTATAGTTCTGTATGGTTCTATAATGTTCTCTACTGATCTATATGGTTCTATAATGTTCTCTACTGATCTCTATGGTTCTTCAGTGTTCTCTACTGATCTCTATGGTTCTGTAATATTCTCTGCTGTTCTCTACGGTTCTGTATGGTCATACAATGCTCTCTACTTATCTCTGTGGTTCTATAATGTTCTCTACTGTTTTCTACGGTTCTGTATGGTTATATAATGTTCTCTACTGATCTCTATGGTTTTTTATGGTTCTGTAATGTTCTCTACTGATCCGTATGGTTCTGTATGGTTCTATAAGGTTCCCTACTGTTCTCTATGGTTCTGTATGGTTTTATAATGTTCTCTACTGATCTCTATTGTTCTATAATGTTCTCTACTGTTCTCTGCAGTTCAGTATGGTTCTATAATGTTCTCTTCTGATCTTTATGGTTCTATAACGTTATTTAATGATCTCTATGGTTCTGTAAGGTTCTACAATGTTCTCTACTGATCTATGTTGCTACGTGTGTTTCTATAATGTTCTCTACTGATCTCTATGGTTCTGTATGGTTATATAATGTTCTCTACTGATCTCTATGGTTTTTTATGGTTCTGTAATGTTCTCTAAATCAAATCAAATCAAATTTTATTGGTCACATGCGCCGAATACAACAGGTGCAGACATTACAGTGAAATGCTTACTTACAGCCCTTAACCAACAGTGCATTTATTTTAAACAAAAAAGTAAGAATAAAACAACAACAAAAAAGTGTTGAGAAAAAAAGAGCAGAAGTAAAATAAAGTGACAGTAGTGAGGCTATATATACAGTAAAATAAAGTGACAGTAGGGAGGCTATATATACAGGGGGGTACCGTTGCATAGTCAATGTGCGGGGGCACCGGCTAGTTGAGGTAGTTGAGGTAATATGTACATGTGGGTAGAGTTAAAGTGACTATGCATAAATACTTAACAGAGTAGCAGCAGCGTAAAAAGGATGGGGTGGGGGGGCAGTGCAAATAGTCCGGGTAGCCATGATTAGCTGTTCAGGAGTCTTATGGCTTGGGGGTAGAAGCTGTTGAGAAGTCTTTTGGACCTAGACTTGGCACTCCGGTACCGCTTGCCGTGCGGTAGCAGAGAGAACAGTCTATGACTAGGGGGGCTGGAGTCTTTGACAATTTTGAGGGCCTTCCTCTGACACCGCCTGGTATAGAGGTCCTGGATGGCAGGGAGCTTTGCCCCAGTGATGTACTGGGCCGTACGCACTACCCTCTGTAGTGCCTTGCGGTCAGAGGCCAAGCAGTTGCCATACCAGTTGCCTCTACTGATCCGTATGGTTCTGTATGGTTCTACAATGTTCTCTACTGATCTATATTGTTACGTGTGTTTCTATAATGTTCTCTACTGATCTCTATGGTTCTGTATGGTTGTGTAATGTGATATACTGTTTTGTACGGTTCTGTATGGTTCTATAATGTTCTCTACTGATCTCTATAGTTCTGTATGGTTCTATAATGTTCTCTACTGATCTATATGGTTCTATAATGTTCTCTACTGATCTCTATGGTTCTTCAGTGTTCTCTACTGATCTCTATGGTTCTGTAATATTCTCTGCTGTTCTCTACGGTTCTGTATGGTCATACAATGCTCTCTACTTATCTCTGTGGTTCTATAATGTTCTCTACTGTTTTCTACGGTTCTGTATGGTTATATAATGTTCTCTACTGATCTCTATGGTTTTTTATGGTTCTGTAATGTTCTCTACTGATCCGTATGGTTCTGTATGGTTCTATAAGGTTCCCTACTGTTCTCTATGGTTCTGTATGGTTTTATAATGTTCTCTACTGATCTCTATTGTTCTATAATGTTCTCTACTGTTCTCTGCAGTTCAGTATGGTTCTATAATGTTCTCTTCTGATCTTTATGGTTCTATAACGTTATTTAATGATCTCTATGGTTCTGTAAGGTTCTACAATGTTCTCTACTGATCTATGTTGTTACGTGTGTTTCTATAATGTTCTCTACTGATCTCTATGGTTCTGTATGGTTCTATAATGTTCTCTACTGATCTATATGGTTCTATAATGTTCTCTACTGATCTCTATGGTTCTTCAGTGTTCTCTACTGATCTCTATGGTTCTGTAATATTCTCTGCTGTTCTCTACGGTTCTGTATGGTTAAACAATGTTCTCTACAGATCTCTATGGTTTTCTATTGTTCTGTAATGTTCTCTACTGATCCGTATGGTTCTGTATGGTTCTATAATGTTCCCTACTGTTGTCTATGGTTCTGTATGGTTTTATAATGTTCTCTACTGATCTCTATTGTTCTATAATGTTCTCTACTGTTCTCTGCAGTTCAGTATGGTTATATAATGTTCTCTACTGATCTCTATTGTCCTATAATGTCCTCTAGTGATCTGTATGGTGCTGTAATGTTCTCTACTGATCTCTATTGTTCTGTATGGTTTTACAATGTTCTCTACTGATGTATATTGTTCTGTATGGTTATATAACACTCTCTGCTGATCTCCATGGTTCTATAATGTTTTCTACTGATATATATGTTTCTATAATGTTCTCTACTGATCTATATGGTTCTAGCATGCTCTCTACTGATCTCTATGGTTCTGTATGGTTCTATAATGTTCTCTACTGATCTCTATGGTTCTGTATGGTTCTATAATGTTCTCTATTGGTCTCTATGGTTCTATAATGTTCTCTACTGATCTCTATGGTTCTATAATGTTCTCTACTTATATCTATTGTTCTGTATGGTTCTATAATGTTCTCTACTGTTCTCTATGGTTCTATAATGTTCTCTACTGATCTCTATGGTCTATAATGTTTTCTACTGATCTCTATGGTTCTGTATGGTTCTTTAATGTTCTCTACTGATCTCTATTGTTCTATAATGTTCTCTACTGTTCTCTGCAGTTCAGTATGGTTATATAATGTTCTCTACTGATCTCTATTGTCCTATAATGTCCTCTAGTGATCTGTATGGTGCTGTAATGTTCTCTACTGATCTCTATTGTTCTGTATGGTTTTACAATGTTCTCTACTGATGTATATTGTTCTGTATGGTTATATAACACTCTCTGCTGATCTCCATGGTTCTATAATGTTTTCTACTGATATATATGTTTCTATAATGTTCTCTACTGATCTATATGGTTCTAGCATGCTCTCTACTGATCTCTATGGTTCTGTATGGTTCTATAATGTTCTCTACTGATCTCTATGGTTCTGTATGGTTCTATAATGTTCTCTATTGGTCTCTATGGTTCTATAATGTTCTCTACTGATCTCTATGGTTCTATAATGTTCTCTACTTATATCTATTGTTCTGTATGGTTCTATAATGTTCTCTACTGTTCTCTATGGTTCTATAATGTTCTCTACTGATCTCTATGGTCTATAATGTTTTCTACTGATCTCTATGGTTCTGTATGGTTCTTTAATGTTCTCTACTGGTCTCTATGGTTCTATAATGTTCTATATGGTTCTATATTTCAGGCTGTAGGCCTGTCTAATTTATAACATGTAAGATAGTGAAAATAACCTGTGGGTTATTACAGTGTAAAGACAGTGTGGTGGTTGGGTGGTGGTGATCATTTTAGCAAGCTGTGGGTTATTACATTATAAAGACAGTGTGGTGGTTGGGTGGTGTTGATCATCTTTAACGACCTGTGGATTAATACACTGTTAAGAAAATGACTGTAAAAACTGTTAAATCCCAGTGGATTGATGAGGAATTCAAAAATGGTATGGTTGAGAGGGATGAGGCAAAAGGAATGGCAAATAAATCTGTCTGCACAACCGATTGGCAAACGTATTGCAAATTGAGAAATCATGTGACTAAACTGAATAAAAATAAGAAGAAACAACACTATGAAAAGCTTTGGAGGACCTTAAATGACATTTTGGGAAAAAAGGCAAACTCTGCTTCATCATTCATTGAATCAGATGGCTCATTCATCACAAAACCAACTGATATTACCAAATTCTTTAATGATTTTTTCAAGATCAGCAAACTTAGGCATGACATGCCAGCAACAATTGCTGACACTACACATCCAAGTATATCTGACCAAATTATGAAAGACAAGCGTTGTAATTTTGAATTCCGTAAAGTGAGTGGGGAAGAGGTGAAAAAATAATTGTTGTCTATTAACAATGACAAGCCACCGAGGTCTGACAACTTGGAAGGAAAATTGCTGAGGATAATAGCGGACAATATTGCCACTACTATTTGCCATATTTTCAATTTAAGCCTACTAGAATGTGTGTGCCCCCTGGCTTGGAGGGAAGCAAAAGTAATTCCGCTACATAAGAATAGTAAAGCCCCTTTTACTGGCTCAAGTAGCCAACCAATTAGCCTGTTACCAACCCTTAGTAAACTATTGGAAAAAATGGTGTTTGACCAGATACAATGCTATTTTACTGTAAACAAATTGACAACAAACTTTCAGCATGCTTATAGAGAAGGACATTCAACAAGCACAGCACTTACACAAATGACTGATGATTGGCTGAGAGAAATTGATGATACAAATATTGTGGGGGCTGTTTTGTTAGACTTCAGTGCGGCTTTTGACATTATTGATCATAGTCTGCTGCTGGAAAAATGTATGTGTTATGGCTTTACCCCCCCGCTATAATGTGGATAAAGAGTTACTTGTCTAACAGAACACAAAGGGTGTTCTTTAATGGAAGCCTCTCAAACATAATCCAGGTAGTAACAGGAATTCCCCAGGGCAGCTGTCTAGGCCCCTTGCTTTTTTCCATCTTTACTAACGACATGCCACTGGCTTTGAGTAAAGCCATTGTGTCTATATATGCGGGTGACTCAACACTATACACGTCAGATACTACAGCAACTGAAATAACTGCAACACTTAACAAAGAGTTGCAGTTAGTTTCGGAATGGGTGGCAAGGAATAAGTTAGTCCTAAATATTTCCAAAACTGAAAGCATTGTATTTGGGTCAAATCATTCACTAAACCCTAAACCTCAATTACATCTCGTAATGAATAATGTGGAAATTGAGCAAGTGGAGGAGACTAAACTGCTTGGAGTAACCTTGGATTGTAGACTGTCATGGTCAAAGCATATTGATTCAACAGTAGCTAAGATGGGGAGAAGTATGTCCCATAATTAAGTGCTGCTCTGCCTTCTTAACAACACTATCAACAAGGCAGGTCCTACAGGCCCTAGTTTTGTCACACCTAGACTACTGTTCAGTAGTGTGGTCAGGTGCCACAAGGAGGGACTTGGGAAAATTGTTCAGAACAGGGCAGCACGGCTGGCCCTCAAAAGTACACGGAGAGCTAACATTAATGACATGCATGTCAGTCTCTCCTGGCTCAGAGTGGAAGAGAAATTCACTTCATCACTGCTTGTTTTTGTAAGAGGTGTTGACAAGCTGAATGTACCGAGCTGTATGTTTAAACTACTATCACACAGCGGTATTCCAGAACAGTCCAGAACAGACTATGGGAGGCGCACAGTACTACATAGAGCCATGACTACATGGAACTCTATTCCACATCAGGTAACTGATGCAAGCAGTAGAATCAGATTAAAAAAACAGGTAAAAATACACCTTATGGAACAACGGGGACTGTGAAGAGACACACACAAGGGTATAGACACATGCATACGCACACATTGTGATATTGTTGTATGGTGGTATTAAACATTTTGTATTGTAGATATGTAGTGGTGTAATAATGTCATATGATGTACTGTTTTAAATTTAGTTTTATAAGTAATGTAAGTGTTTTAATATGTTTGGACCCCAGGAAGAGAAGCTAATGGGGATCCCCAATAAATACAAATCTTAACCACCTGTGGGTTATTACAGTATAAAGACAGTGTGGTGGTTGGGTGGTGGTGATCATTGTGTCTGAGCCAAAGGCCCTTTAACCTCTGGTGTATCACTTCTAATTAGTGGGGAGAAGACACGCTACCAGATGGCAACATTATTTGATAGTCTCTCAAAATGGCTACTGACCACGGTCCTTTAATGGTTGTGTGATGTTTTTAATTAAAGCGGCTTGTCAAAGCGGCAATTTGCACTAAATTGATGCCAACACATGGTGCTATTAATACTATGTCACTGACATTGCTATTAATTACAAAGAGTAGTTAATATCACACGCATCTTCATTATCGACATAAATATTAAGATGGCTGCTTCAGCTCTAAGAGGAATCGAATGGAAACCCTACCAGATACTTTCATCTAATATCCGTTTGAGAAGAATATTAGCCTTGTCAGATCGGGCTCAAATTGGCCTGGAACTATACCTGTCATGCCCAGAATCAGGATGTCTACCTTGCTCTGTGACCTGAAACTAAAACGACATGAACACTTGACAGATTTGACATGGAAAATTGTGGACAAAACAACCTCTATTTGGCTAACCAAGCAGCAAATATGTTAGATGATGCGGTGCATTTATTAAGTACTTTTTTTTCATTTTTTTCTTATTTGCCTTAGCATTTCTTTCTTGCCACCTTTGAAAGCACAAATTATTCTCAGACATTTTACTTAGACATTCAAAATGATAGGCAAACTGAGCATATATATTTAATCAAATTAAACAATGGACTGATAACACTTATAACACTTCCAACAACAACCGATAGAAAATGTATTTCACTGCATGTGATGGTACATGAGGGCCAAATTGAACGGAGCAAAACGGTTCACTCAGCTCTGTCTGCTTCATCTGATCTGTCAGTGACAGGACAGTCATCTTCATTTTCTTTGTCCTTACTTTGAAACATAAGGTAATATATAAAGGTCTGTTCTCACCATGTCTGTCGGTCTCTCCTTGCCCCCCTAAGGTTTGATCAATGCTCTAAAGTTGATGCCCTGTAAGCCAAGTAAGATAAGTTATTTCCTATTTGAGAAGGTATTGTTTTACACTGAGAGAGAGAGACTGGTATTGACCATGGTATGTTACATATATATTCATTATCTACAGAAACATTGATCTTAATACTTTTCTCATTTACAAAACGGTGAAAGAATATATACAAAAATAATAAAAATTTGTTCATTTCACAACAGTAAGCCTGTACCGACCAAAGCATTTGATAGCATTTGAATTGACCGGTGGTTTCTGGCAGTTTGTCTGGCCTGTTATCCTTTGTTTTATGATGCTCACAACAGTGAGCTCAAAGTCAAACTCAATATGATGAGGTATTAGCCCTCCGCCACCATTTCACTCAGACGTGTCAAGGTCAGGTCACACAGGGGATTGTCCCCCCAACCCCCAGTGGTTGGCCTTACACACACACACACACACACACACACACACACACACACACACACACACACACACACACACACACACACACACACACACACACACACACACACACACACACACACACACACACACACACACATACACACACACACACACACACACTCATAACCCCCCCCCCCCTTCCACTCCAGGCCACTCCACCACACATATTCCCTCTCTCTCTCTCTCTCTCTCTCTCTCTCTCTCTCTCTCTCTCTCTCTCTCTCTCTCTCTGTTGGGGAAAGATATATTTTGTGCTCACCTAATCACTGCTCAGATGGGCTGTGCAGTGATAATAATACCCCCTTTAACCTTCTAAATGATTACTATTACGATTGGGGAAGATACAGCCACTAATATTGTTCTGCTGCTGCTGACACTGCCACGGCAGCTGCTGCTACTGCTATGGTTTAAAAACATTATATTTCTACTGTGGTCAAACCAGTATCCTTCAAACAAAACATTATATTTCTACTGTGATCAAACCAGTATCCTTCAAACAAAACATTCTATTTCTACTGTGATCAAACCAGTATCCTTCAAACAAAACATTCTATTTCTACTGTGATCAAACCAGTATCCTTCAAACAAAACATTCTATTTCTACTGTGATCAAACCAGTATCCTTCAAACAAAACATTCTATTTCTACTGTGATCAAACCAGTATCCTTCAAACAAAACATTCTATTTCTACTGTGATCAAACCAGTATCCTTCAAACAAAACATTCTATTTCTACTGTGATCAAACCAGTATCCTTCAAACAAAACATTATATTTCTACTGTGATCAAACCAGTATCCTTCAAACAAAACGTTATATTTCTACTGTGATCAAACCAGTATCCTTCAAACAAAACATTATATTTCTACTCTGATCAAACCAGTATCCTTAAAACAAAACATCATATTTCTCTGTGATCAAACCAGTATCCTTCAAACAAAACATTCTATTTCTCTGTGATCAAACTAGTATCCTTCAAACAAAACATAATATTTCTCTGTGATCAAACCAGTATCCTTCAAACAAAACATTCTATTTCTCTGTGATCAAACTAGTATCCTTCAAACAAAATATTATATTTCTCTGTGATCAAACCAGTATCCTTCAAACAAAACATTATATTTCTACTGTGATCAAACCAGTATCCTTCAAACAAAACATGATATTTCTACTGTGATCAAACCAGTATCCTTCAAACAAAACATTCTATTTCTACTGTGATCAAACCAGTATCCTTCAAACAAAACATTATATTTCTACTGTGATCAAACCAGTATCCTTCAAACAAAACATTATATTTCTACTGTGATCAAACCAGTATCCTTCAAACAAAACATTATATTTTACTGTGATCAAACCAGTATCCTTCAAACAAAACATTATATTTCTACTGTGATCAAACCAGTATCCTTCAAACAAAACATTATATTTCTACTGTGATCAAACCAGTATCCTTCAAACAAAACATGATATTTCTCTGTGATCAAACCAGTATCCTTCAAACAATACATTATATTTCTACTGTGATCAAACCAGTATCCTTCAAACAAAACATTATATTTCTCTGTGATCAAACCAGTATCCTTCAAACAAAACATTATATTTCTACTCTGATCAAACCAGTATCCTTCAAACAAAACATTATATTTCTCTGTGATCAAACCAGTATCCTTCAAACAAAACATTATATTTCTACTGTGATCAAACCAGTATCCTTCAAACAAAACATTATATTTATCTGTGATCAAACCAGTATCCTTCAAACAAAACATTATATTTCTACTGTGATCAAACCAGTATCCTTCAAACAAAACATTATATTTCTACTGTGATCAAACCAGTATCCTTCAAACAAAACATTATATTTCTCTGTGATCAAACCAGTATCCTTCAAACAAAACATTATATTTCTACTGTGATCAAACCAGTATCCTTCAAACAAAACATTATATTTCTCTGTGATCAAACCAGTATCCCTCAAACAAAACATTATATTTCTACTCTGATCAAACCAGTATCCTTCAAACAAAACATTATATTTCTCTGTGATCAAACCAGTATCCTTCAAACAAAACATTATATTTCTACTGTGATCAAACCAGTATTCTTCAAACAAAACATGATATTTCTCTGTGATCAAACCAGTATCCTTCAAACAAAACATTATATTTTACTGTGATCAAACCAGTATCCTTCAAACAAAACATTATATTTCTACTGTGATCAAACCAGTATCCTTCAAACAATATATAGTCTGTATTATTAGTTTCAACAGACAAAATGCAGTACCTGTGAGAGGTGTTATTCTTCTTGCTTTTGATGAGATTTTCTTAGCTTCTATCGTTTATAGGATTTCGTCCAAACTCCTGAGAACAGAAATAGAGTCTTTTTGGCCTTTTTTTGAGTTGGATCAAGATGCCTTTTGGTTTGCGCAATGCACCTAGCACTTTTCAGGGCCCATTTGGCTCAGGTCAAAAGTAGTGCACTGTATAGGGAATAGGGGTTCCATTTTTTTATTGTTTATGGTGTACAGGTACAGTATCGAGCCAGATCAAACTGTACGGTGTTGTGTTGTTGTGAAATGACTGATTGAGTGCAGTAGTAAAGCCCAGTTATTACAGTGGGTGTCTGTGTGTGGGTGTCTGTGTGTGTGTGTGTGTGTGTGGGTGTCTCTGTGTGTGTGTGTGTGTGTGTGTGTGTGTGTGTGTGCGTGTGTGTGTGTGTCTGTGTGTGGGTGTCTGTGTGTGTGTGTCTGTGTGTGGGTGTCTGTGTGTGTGTGTCTGTGTGTGGGTGTCTGTGTGTGGGTGTCTGTGTGTGGGTGTCTGTGTGTGGGTGTCTGTGTGTGGGTGTCTGTGTGTGTGTGTCTGTGTGTGGGTGTCTGTGTGTGGGTGTCTGTGTGTGTGTCTGTGTGTGGGTGTCTGTGTGTGGGTGTCTGTGTACACGTTTGTAAGTGTGTGCTTCCATAAATGTGTTTGTGTGTGTGGAGTGAGGCTATCCATTTGTCCCAGGGAGGTGGACTCTGAATGTCCCAGTGTTTAACTCTGAACGTATCAGTGTTAAATGAACACTGCCAGCTAGACCTCTGTCCATGGCCAGCTCACACTTTCCCTCTCCACAACTCTGGCATGGCCGATCCTAGCCTTTTGGGGCCCCTAAGAGGAATTTTCTTGGGGGTCCCCCCCACTTCGTGGGTGAAACATTTTAGAGAGAAGAAAAATATATAGATAATTAATTTCCTGCAATTCTACACATTTTGCCATGGGGTGGAGAGAAGGTTTTGCCATTTTTGAACTCATTTTATGCTGTTCTATTCATTTTGCCATGGGGCGGAGAGAACATTTTTCAGTTTTAAAGCTAATTTCCTGAAATTCTACACATTTTGCCGTGACTTATGCCATGTTGATATGATATCTGAGGGACTAACAATGTCAACACGGGCCCCATGGAGGTCAAAAGCCCCTGGATACGTGCCCTGCGTGCCCGGTCGGTAATTCGACCATGGATTACTACAAGTTTAGATAGCTAGCTAAACTAACTTACCAATCTAAAACATGTTAGCTGACATGAGCTAATTGAGTGACTGTCAGTGACTGACATAACAAGAGTCAAACTGCTGAAGCACAAGCACATTTCGGAATTGCACCTTTTTGTATTCTACTATTGTAACTCTCAACAGTAAATTGAGACCCCGACTGAGTTCCTGGAAAAAAAAGGGGGCCCCCTAGGGGCCGACTTATGTCGCTTCTCCCTAGGGCCGGCCCTGCTCTCTGGCCACGGGAATTCCTATTGCTGTGACCCAATGATGGAGGGATATTGTTGTTGTTTATTGCCTCTGCACTCTACTCAGAGGCTCTAGACCAGGTCTGCATCCACAATTGAAACCCTAGTCCCCATATAGTGCACTACTTTTGACCAGAGCCCTATTGTCGTTGGTCGAAAGCCGTACACTACATAGGGAATAGGTGTTTTTGGACCCTAAATAAAACTAGAAGGGGGGGTTGTTAGTTCCTAAATAAAACTAGAAGGGGGGTTGTTAGTTCCTAAATAAAACTGGAAGGAGAGAGAGAGAGCAGCTGATTCAGTGTGTGTTCCATCACCTGAAAACCCAATGAAGGAGATCGTCTCAGCGTCGTCTCACACTACTGGAAAGGGTATTGCATGAGTTGTGTGTGTGATTTTGTGTGTTTGATTTTGTGTCTGTGTATGTGTGTGTGTCCATGTGTGCTTGTGTGTGTCTGGGTGTGTCTGAGTGTGTGTGGATGTTTGTGTCTGGGTGTGTGTGGATGTGTGTGTCTGGGTGTGTGTGGATGTGTGTGTGTGGATGTGTGTTTGTGGATGTGTGTGTGGGTGTGTCTGGGTGTGTGTGGGTGTGTGTGGGTGGGTGTGGGTGGATGTGTGTGTCTGGGTGTGTGTGTCTGGGTGTGTCTGTGTGTGTCTGGGTGTGTGTGGGTGTGTGTGTGTGGATGTGTGTGTCTGGGTGTGTGTGGGTGTGTGGGTGTGTCTGGGTGTGTGTGTACATGTGTACTGGAAAGAAACGTAACCAAACTGCTGCCTCTGCCTCCACCTCTACCTCTGCCTCTACCCCTACACGGTGCTGCCTCTGCCTCCACCTCTACCTCTGCCTCTACCCCTACACGGTGCTGCCTCTGCCTCCACCTCTACCTCTGCCTCTACCCCTACACGGTGCTGCCTCTACCTCTACCTCTGCCTCTACCCCTACACGGTGCTGCCTCTACCTCTACCTCTGCCTCTACCCCTACACGGTGCTGCCTCTGCCTCCACCTCTACCTCTGCCTCTACCCCTACACGGTGCTGCCTCTGCCTCCACCTCTACCTCTGCCTCTACCCCTACACGGTGCTGCCTCTGCCTCCACCTCTACCTCTGCCTCTACCCCTACACGGTGCTGCCTCTGCCTCCACCTCTACCTCTGCCTCTACCCCTACACGGTGCTGCCTCTGCCTCCACCTCTACCTCTGCCTCTACCCCTACAAGGTGCTGCCTCCACCTCTACCTCTGCCTCTACCCCTACACGGTGCTGCCTCTACCTCCACCTCTACCTCTGCCTCTACCCCTACAAGGTGCTGCCTCCACCTCTACCTCTGCCTCTACCCCTACACGGTGCTGCCTCTGCCTCCACCTCTGCCTCTGCCTCTACCCCTACACGGTGCTGCCTCTGCCTCCACCTCTACCTCTGCCTCTACCCCTACACGGTGCTGCCTCTACCTCTACCTCTACCTCTGCCTCTACCCCTACACGGTGCTGCCTCTGCCTCCACCTCTACCTCTGCCTCTACCCCTACACGGTGCTGCCTCTGCCTCCACCTCTACCTCTGCCTCTACCCCTACACGGTGCTGCCTCTGCCTCCACCTCTACCTCTGCCTCTACTCCTACACGGTGCTGCCTCTGCCTCCACCTCTACCTCTGCCTCTACCCCTACACGGTGCTGCCTCTGCCTCCACCTCTACCTCTGCCTCTACCCCTACACGGTGCTGCCTCTGTCTCCACCTCTACCTCTGCCTCTACCCCTACACGGTGCTGCCTCTGCCTCCACCTCTACCTCTGCCTCTACCCCTACACGGTGCTGCCTCTGCCTCCACCTCTACCTCTGCCTCTACCCCTACATGGTGCTGCCTCTGCCTCCACCTCTACCTCTGCCTCTACCCCTACACGGTGCTGCCTCCACCTCTACCTCTGCCTCTACCCCTACACGGTGCTGCCTCTGCCTCCACCTCTACCTCTGCCTCTACCCCTACACGGTGCTGCCTCTGCCTCCACCTCTACCTCTGCCTCTACCCCTACACGGTGCTGCCTCTGCCTCCACCTCTACCTCTGCCTCTACCCCTACACGGTGCTGCCTCTGTCTCCACCTCTACCTCTGCCTCTACCCCTACACGGTGCTGCCTCTGCCTCCACCTCTACCTCTGCCTCTACCCCTACACGGTGCTGCCTCTGCCTCCACCTCTACCTCTGCCTCTACCCCTACACGGTGCTGCCTCCACCTCTACCTCTGCCTCTACCCCTACACGGTGCTGCCTCTGCCTCCACCTCTACCTCTGCCTCTACCCCTACACGGTGCTGCCTCTGCCTCCACCTCTACCTCTGCCTCTACCCCTACACGGTGCTGCCTCTGCCTCCACCTCTACCTCTGCCTCTACCCCTACACGGTGCTGCCTCTGCCTCCACCTCTACCTCTGCCTCTACCCCTACAAGGTGCTGCCTGCCTGCACGCTACACTAACCAAGAATGTGTATTTCTGCAGATGATTAAATCAATACCATTTTGACAAGACTTGTTGGAACATGCCTCTTTATTTTACGCAATTCCTTCCCGTTCGTCAGGGGGCATTCATCAAGCTGCCGGGGCACTGTCAGCTAATGGAGATTGTTCTTTAGTCTCGCTGCACTTGATAGAAGGCCTGCGATTATGATGCATGTCGATAGTTTACAGAGATATTGACACAGGAACAAAGAGCAGAGCCCCACGGCTGATAGCCTTTTCCCACCACAACCACTACCATCACCACCACCACCACCACCACCAATACAGCACCATTCCACCACCACCACCACCACCATCACCATCACCATCACCATCACCATCACATCACCATCACCATCACCACCACCACCACCACCAACACATCCACCACCAACACATCCACCACCATCAACACCATCACCACCACCACCATCACCAACACCATCACCACCACCATCACCACCACCACCACCATCACCATCACCAGCACCACCATCACCAACACCATCACCACCAACACCATCACCACCACCACCACCATCACCACCATCACCACCACCACCACCACCACCAACCTCACCACCAACACCATCACCACCATCACCACCACCACCACAACACCACCACCACCACCATCAACACCATCACCATCAACCCCACCACCACCACCACCACCACCATCACCACCACCACAAATACCATCAACATTCCCACCACCACCATCACCACCACCAACCCCAACACCAACACCATCAACACCATCACCACCACCACCACCATCACCACCATCACCAGACAGACAGTAGACTAGAGGACAGTTAAGACTGGCTGGAGACAGACAGACAGTAGACTAGAGGACAGTTAAGACTGGCTGGAGACAGACAGACAGTAGACTAGAGGACAGTTAAGACTGGCTGGAGACAGACAGACAGTAGACTAGAGGACAGTTAAGACTGGCTGGAGACAGACAGTAGACTAGGGGACAGTTAAGACTGGCTGGAGACAGACAGACAGTAGACTAGAGGACAGTTAAGACTGGCTGGAGACAGACAGTAGACTAGGGGACAGTTAAGACTGGCTGGAGACAGACAGACAGTAGACTAGAGGACAGTTAAGACTGGCTGGAGACAGACAGACAGTAGACTAGAGGACAGTTAAGACTGGCTGGAGACAGACAGACAGTAGACTAGAGGACAGTTACGACTGGCTGGAGACTCAGTTTAATCAGATGCCTTTTGGCTTGTGCACCCAGCACCTTTCAGGGCCCGTGGGGCTCTGGTCCAAAGTAGTGCACTATGTAGGGAATAGGGTTCCTTTAAGGGTGGCTGGGCTGGACACACAATGGTAGACATGTGTAGGACTATAAGACCTCTGTAAAATGCTTGTTTGTGGCAAATATTGAGAGGGTGGTGTGTGTGTGTGTGTCTGCATGTGTGTTAGTGTGAGCAGTTGAGTGTGTGTGTTTGTGTGTGTGTGTGTGTGTGTCTGTGTCTGCGTGTGTGTTAGTGTGAGCAGTTGAGTGTGTGTGTGTGTGTGTGTGTAGGGGTGTTGTTCCCCTTAATTTACTTAATGATAGGAAAGGCAGGAGTCAGGACATTGTTTCTCTGTAATGTCCCTAATGTCCATCAGTCTCCGCTACGCTATATACTCCTACCTACTTAAAGATTGTCTTTACCTTAAAACAGCTCTTAGTCCGCACACACACTTACACACACAGGAGTCTGGCACACTAGGTGTTAAAGATAGAGTGTTGTGGCCTGGGGGTGTCATGACAACAACCCTGAATATAATGAGTCTAGAGGATAGGAAGGAGGAATAACAGAAGGTGGGAGGTGCATTTAAAAAAGAGGGAGGAGAGAAAAACAGATGATTGGCCTCTACCTACATTCTTCATTCTGCATTGGGGTCCTGATTGGAACGGCTTGGCTGTGCACTCAGCCGTGACTTAACAACTAATCCGGTTTGTGAGTTATTATTTATCTTTGGGAAAGTTTGTCAAACTTGGGCTTTTGATTTTTCCACCGTGATTTCCCTCTTGTGGCTTGCTCTCGCACATGCTACCCAACATAATTTATGACTGCCTCTGGTCCTGATGACAGATTATTAAAAGTAGAATTAGTTTTTTTGCGGCAGGATCTCCCCGGTGGGAATTGGGGCGGTATTGCTCCTCTGAGGAGAGAAACGAAGGTCTCTTACGAGGTCTCCATTACTAATAGACCTTTTTTCTCTTTCTGATGCATCATGGGACGGTGAGGAGGAGACTAATGATTTGGATTGAGTGTGGCGGCCATCATGTCGTCTGTGTCTCTGTCCCAAATGGCGCCCTATTCCCTTCACCAGAGCCACAGGGCCCTGGTCAAAGGTAGTGCACTATATAGGGAATAGGGTGCCATTTGGGACCCAAGCCTGGGAAGCATCAGTGGAAGATACAAGAGGTTAACCTCCTCCCTGTGGAGAGCTGTATTGGATTGTTTAGCAGCAGAAGGATAATGTTAATAATAGTCATGTTTTTGTCGTAGACTGCACCAGCAAGGCAGCGGTACCCACGGTAGAGAGAAGGGGAGAGGAGGAAGAGAGAGAGAGAGAGAGAGAGAGAGAGAGAGAGAGAGAGAGAGAGAGAGAGAGAGAGCGAGACATAGAGATGGAGAGAAGGAGAGATGATAGGAGGAAGAGAGAGAGAGAGAGAAATATAATGAGAGAGAGAGAGAGAGAGAGAGAGAGAGAGAGAGAGAGAGAGAGAGAGATAGAGAGAGAGAGAGAGAGAGAGAGAGAGAGAGGGAGAGAGGGAGAGAGGGAGAGAGAGAGGGAGAGAGGGGAGAGAGAGGGAGAGAGGGGAGAGAGAGAGAGAGAGAGAGAGCGAGAGATAGAGATAGAGAGAAGGAGAGATGATAGGAGGAAGAGAGAGAGAGAGAGAAATATAATGAGAGAGAGAGAGAGAGAGAGAGAGAGAGAGAGAGAGAATGATAGAGAGGGAGAGGGAGAGAGAGAGAGTGAGAGAGTGAGAGAATGATAGAGAGGGAGAGGGATGGAGAGACAGATAAAGAGAAAGCCACTAAATTTGAATTGAATTGAAAGAGAAAGTCACATACTCTTAAAAAAAGGGGTTGCAAAAGGGTCCTTCGGATGTACCCATAGGAGGACCCTTTTTGGTTCCAGGTAGAACTCTTTTGGGTTCTATGTAGAACCTTCTGTGTAAAGGGTTCTACATGGAACTCAGAAGGGTTCTATCTGGAACCAAAAGGGTTCTACATGGAACCAAAAAGGGTTATTCAAAGGGTTCTCCTATTGGGACAGCCAAATAACCCTTTCAGGTTCTAGATAGCACTTTTTTTTCTAAGAGTGCAGAGAGAAGGGGAGAGGCGAAACTGAGGGATAGAGAGACAGACACAGACAGAGAGAAGGGGTCCAGGGAGGGATAGAAAGAGTGTGTGGGAAGAGCAGGAGAGTAGAGGATGAGAGGACGGGGGGAGGCAGAGCAGGAGAGAAGAGGATTAGAGGACAGGGGGAGGCAGAGCAGGAGAGAAGAGGGTGAGAGGACAGGGGGAGGCAGAGCAGGAGAGAAGAGGAGAGGATGAGATGACAGGGGGAGGCAGAGCAGGAGAGAAGAGGATGAGAGGACAGGGGGAGGCAGAGCAGGAGAGAAGAGGGTGAGAGGACAGGGGGAGGCAGAGCAGGAGAGAAGAGGAGAGGAAGAGATGACAGGGGGAGGCAGAGCAGGAGAGAAGAGGATGAGAGGACAGGGGGAGGCAGAGCAGGAGAGAAGAGGAGAGGATGAGATGACAGGGGGAGGCAGAGCAGGAGAGAAGAGGGTGAGAGGACAGGAGGAGGCAGAGCAGGAGAGAAGAGGAGAGGATGAGATGACAGGGGGAGGCAGAGCAGGAGAGAAGAGGGTGAGAGGACAGGGGGAGGCAGAGCAGGAGAGAAGAGGAGAGGATGAGATGACAGGGGGAGGCAGAGCAGGAGAGAAGAGGATGAGAGGACAGGGGGAGGCAGAGCAGGAGAGAAGAGGAGAGGATGAGATGACAGGGGGAGGCAGAGCAGGAGAGAAGAGGATGAGAGGACAGGGGGAGGCAGAGCAGGAGAGAAGAGGGTGAGAGGACAGGGGGAGGCAGAGCAGGAGAGAAGAGGGTGAGAGGACAGGGGGAGGCAGAGCAGGAGAGAAGAGGAGAGGAAGAGATGACGGGGGAGGCAGAGCAGGAGAGAAGAGGGTGAGAGGACAGGGGGAGGCAGAGCAGGAGAGAAGAGGTTGAGAGGACAGGGGGAGGCAGAGCAGGAGAGAAGAGGGTGAGAGGACAGGGGGAGGCAGAGCAGGAGAGAAGAGGATGAGAGGACAGGGGGAGGCAGAGCAGGAGAGAAGAGGGTGAGAGGACATGGGGAGGCAGAGCAGGAGAGAAGAGGATGAGATGACAGGGGGAGGCACAGCAGGAGAGAAAAGGATGAGAGGACATGGGGAGGCAGAGCAGGAAGGAAGAGGATGAGAGGACAGGGGGAGGCAGAGCAGGAGAGAAGAGGATGAGAGGACAGGGCGAGGAAGAGCAGGAGAGAAGAGGAGAGGATGAGATGACTGGGGAGGCAGAGTAGGAGAGAAGAGGATGAGAGGACGGGGGGAGGCAGAGCAGGAGAGAAGAGGAGAGGATGAGAGGACAGGGGGAGGCAGAGCAGGAGAGAAGATTGTGAGAGGACGGGGGGAGGCAGAGCAGGAGAGAAGAGGATGAGAGGACAGGGGGAGGCAGAGCAGGAGAGAAGAGGATGAGAGGACAGGGGGAGGCAGAGCAGGAGAGAAGAGGGTGAGAGGACGGGGGGAGGCAGAGCAGGAGAGAAGAGGGTGAGAGGACAGGGGGAGGCAGAGCAGGAGAGAAGAGGGTGAGAGGACAGGGGGAGGCAGAGCAGGAGAGGAGAGGATGAGAGGACAGGGGGAGGCAGAGCAGGAGAGTAGAGGATGAGAGCGCAGGGGGAGGCAGAGCAGGAGAGAAGAGGGTGAGAGGACAGGGGGAGGCAGAGCAGGAGAGAAGAGGAGAGGATGAGAGGACAGGGGGAGGCAGAGCAGGAGAGAAGAGGAGAGGGTGAGAGGACAGGGGGAGGCAGAGCAGGAGAGAAGAGGGTGAGAGGAAGGGGGGAGGCAGAGCAGGAGAGAAAAGGATGAGAGGACATGGGGAGGCAGAGCAGGAGAGAAAAGGATGAGAGGACATGGGGAGGCAGAGCAGGAAGGAAGAGGATGAGAGGACAGGGGGAGGCAGAGCAGGAGAGAAGAGGATGAGAGGACAGGGGGAGGCACAGCAGGAGAGAAAAGGATGAGAGGACATGGGGAGGCAGAGCAGGAAGGAAGAGGATGAGAGGACAGGGGGAGGCAGAGCAGGAGAGAAGAGGAGAGGATGAGATGACGGGGAGGCAGAGCAGGAGAGAAGAGGGTGAGAGGACAGGGGGAGGCAGAGCAGGAGAGAAGAGGAGAGGATGAGAGGACAGGGGGAGGCAGAGCAGACGAGAAGAGGGTGAGAGGACAGGGGGAGGCAGAGCAGGAGAGAAGAGGAGAAGGTGAGAGGACAGGGGGAGGCAGAGCAGGAGAGGAGAGGATGAGAGGACAGGGGGAGGCAGAGCAGGAGAGAAGAGGGTGAGAGGACAGGGGGAGGCAGAGCAGGAGAGAAGAGGATGAGAGGACAGGGGGAGGCAGAGCAGGAGAGAAGAGGGTGAGAGGAAGGGGGGAGGCAGAGCAGGAGAGAAGAAGGTGAGAGGACAGGGGGAGGCAGAGCAGGAGAGAAGAGGGTGAGAGGACAGGGGGAGGCAGAGCAGGAGAGAAGAGGATGAGAGGACATGGGGAGGCAGAGCAGGAGAGAAGAGGATGAGAGGACAGGGGGAGATAGAGCAGGAGAGAAGAGGAGAGGATGAGATGACGGGGGAGGCAGAGTAGGAGAGAAGAGGATGAGAGGACGGGGGGAGGCAGAGCAGGAGAGAAGAGGAGAGGATGAGAGGACAGGGGGAGGCAGAGCAGGAGAGAAGATTGTGAGAGGACGGGGGGAGGCAGAGCAGGAGAGAAGAGGATGAGAGGACGGGGGGAGGCAGAGCAGGAGAGAAGAGGAGAGGATGAGATGACTGGGGAGGCAGAGTAGGAGAGAAGAGGATGAGAGGACGGGGGGAGGCAGAGCAGGAGAGAAGAGGATGAGAGGACAGGGGGAGGCAGAGCAGGAGAGAAGGGGAGAGGATGAGAGGACAGGGGGAGGCAGAGCAGGAGAGAAGATTGTGAGAGGACAGGGGGAGGCAGAGCAGGAGAGTAGAGGAGAGAATGAGAGGACAGGGGGAGGCAGAGCAGGAGAGAAGAGGGTGAGAGGACAGGGGGAGGAAGAGCAGGAGAGAAGAGGAGAGGATGAGAGGACAGGGGGAGGCAGAGCAGGAGAGAAGAGGAGAGGATGAGAGGACAGGGGGAGGCAGAGCAGGAGAGAAGAGGAGAGGATGAGATGACGGGGGAGGCAGAGCAGGAGAGAAGAGGGTAGAGGACAGGGGGAGGCAGAGCAGGAGAGGAGAGGATGAGAGGACAGGGGGAGGCAGAGCAGGAGAGAAGAGGGTGAGAGGACAGGGGGAGGCAGAGCAGGAGAGAAGAGGGTGAGACGACAGGGGGAGGCAGAGCAGGAGAGAAGAGGATGAGAGGACAGGGGGAGGCAGAGCAGGAGAGAAGAGGGTGAGACGACAGGGGGAGGCAGAGCAGGAGAGAAGAGGATGAGAGGACAGGGGGAGGCAGAGCAGGAGAGAAGAGGAGAGGATGAGAGGACAGGGGGAGGCAGAGCAGGAGAGAAGAGGGTGAGAGGACATGGGGAGGCAGAGCAGGAGAGAAGAGGGTGAGAGGACAGGGGGAGGCAGAGCAGGAGAGAAAATGATGAGAGGACAGGGGGAGGCAGAGCAGGAGAGAAGAGGAGAGGATGAGAGGACAGGGGAGGCAGAGCAGGAGAGGAGAGGATGAGAGGACAGGGGGAGGCAGAGCAGGAGAGAAGAGGGTGAGAGGACAGGGGGAGGCAGAGCAGGAGAGGAGAGGAGAGGATGAGAGGACAGGGGAGGCAGAGCAGGAGAGAAGAGGAGAGGATGAGAGGACAGGGGGAGGCAGAGCAGGATAGAAGAGGAGAGGATGAGAGGACAGGGGAGGCAGAGCAGGAGAGAAGAGGAGAGGATGAGAGGACAGGGGGAGGCAGAGCAGGATAGAAGAGGAGAGGATGAGAGGACAGGGGGAGGCAGAGCAGGAGAGAAGAGGAGAGGACAGGGGGAGGCAGAGCAGGAGAGAAGAGGGTGAGAGGACAGGGGGAGGCAGAGCAGGAGAGGAGAGGAGAGGATGAGAGGACAGGGGGAGGCAGAGCAGGAGAGAAGATTGTGAGAGGACAGGGGGAGGCAGAGCAGGAGAGAAGAGGAGAGGACGGGGGGAGGCAGAGCAGGAGAGAAGAGGATGAGACGACAGGGGGAGGCGGGTAAAGAAAGTAGGGTAATGACAGGTGAGAAAAGAAGGAGGTTATTTTTAATATGTAGGTGGACAGATTTAGTATAAGGTGTGAGTTATACAATGCACAAACCCATGCACACAAACTCACACACACATACTCACACACACACACACACACACACACACACACACACACACACTAAACCCCCACCCCCTCTTTCACCCCCCCCCCCCCCCCACCCCACACACTCTCTCTCTCCCCCCTCTCCCCCTTGTCCCCCCTCCCCCTCCCCCCTCCCCCACACTCTCTCTCTCCCCCCTCACACCCTCACCCCCCACCCCCACACACTCTCTCTTCCCCCTCTCCCCCACCCCACACACTCTCTCTCTCCCCCCTCTGCCCCTTGTCCCCCCTCCCCCTCCCCCACACTCTCTCTCTCCCCCCTCACCCCCTCACCCCCCACCCCCACACACTCTCTCTCCCCCCAACCCCACACAATCTCTCACTCCCCCCTCTCCCCCCTCACCGCCCACAAACTCTCTCTCCCCCTCTCCCCCCCACCCCCACACCCACACACTCTCTCTCCACCCCCCCCCCTCCCCCTTCACCCTCTACCCCACTCTCCCTCACACCAGCCCAGACACTAAAAGAAGAGAGATGT
>NW_028159118.1:0-22500 GCF_964263955.1 Coregonus lavaretus
TCTAAAGGATCAACCCCGCTTTAGACAGCTGATCTAAAGGATCAACCCTGCTTTAGACAGCTGATCTAAAGAGTCAACCCTGCTTTAGACAGCTGATCTAAAGGATCAACCCTGCTTTAGACAGCTGATCTTAAGGATCAACCTGCTTTAGGCAGCTGATCTAAAGGATCAACCTTGCTTTAGACAGCTGATCTAAAGGATAAACCCTGCTTTAGACACCTGATCTAAAGGATCAACCCTGCTTTAGACAGCTGATCTAAAGTATCAACTCTGCTTTAGACAGCTGATCTAAAGGATCAACCCTGCTTTAGACAGCTGATCTAAAGGATCAACCCTGCTGTAGACTGCTGATCTAAAGGATCAACTCTGCTTTAGACAGCTGATCTAAAGGATCAACCCTGCTTTAGGCAGCTGATCTAAAGGATCAACCCTTCTATAGACAGCTGATCTAAAGGATCAACCTGCTTTAAACAGCTGATCTAAAGGATCAACCTGCTTTAGACAGCTGATCTAAAGGATCAACCATGCTTTAGACAGCTGATCTAAATGATCAACCCTGCTTTAGACAGCTGATCTAAATGATCAACCCTGCTTCAGACAGCTGATCTAAAGGATCAACCCCGCTTTAGACAGCTGATCTAAAGGATCAACCTTGCTTTAGACAGCTGATCTAAAGGATCAACCCTGCTTTAGACAGCTGCTCAGTAAACTGATAAAATAATACAATAGACAGTTGCATTTCTACTGACACTTCTAGCAACTGATGTCCACACACACACACACACACAAACACACACACACACACACTCACACACACACACACACACAAAGGAAGGAGAGCAAATATCTATGACGGTTTTACCAAGGAGTTGACCTCACTAACCATCTCAGAGGCTCGTTTTAGACCCTCCTCATTGCTATGCAGGATTTAATTGGTTTTTAATATCTAGGTGCAGTGGTACTCCTCAGAGTAATTCCTCTAATTGCTTTTCATTAGGCCCCCATCTCTTCTTATTAAGTATGTTTTTTTAGGCATGTTTGGTGTGGAACAGATTTTTTGGCAGGAGAGCTTTGACTGGTGGGGCTAAGGGTCTCATAGCACCTGGTGGTTCTAGGAAGGAGAACTGAGAGGGTGGGTAGTGGAGAGGACAGATAGGGTAGTTAGGGGAAAGGAGAGGACATGAGAGACAGGGTGGATATAGGAGAGGAGAGGAGAGGAGAGGAGAGGAGAGGAGAGGAGAGGAGAGGAAGGAGGAATGAGACAGGGTGGGGGATAGAGGAGAGGAGAGGAGCGGAGAGGAGAGGAGAGGAGAGGAGAGGAGAGGAGAGGAGAGGAGAGACAGGGTGGGTTGAGGAGAGGAGAGGAGAAAGAGGGAGGGAGAGAGGAGAGGCGAGGAGAGGAGAGGAGAGGAGAGGAGAGGAGAGGAGAGGAGAGGAGAGGAGAGGAGAGGAGAGACAGGGTGGGTTGAGTAGAGGAGAGGAGAAAGAGGGAGGGAGAGAGGAGAGGAGAGGCGAGGAGAGGCGAGGAGAGGAGAGGAGAGGAGAGGAGAGGAGAGGAGAGGAGAGGAGAGGAGAGGAGAGGACAGGACAGGAGAGGAGAGGAAGGAGAGGAAGGAGGAATGAGACAGGGTGGGGGGATAGAGGAGAGCTAGAGAGAAAGAGAGAGAATATGTCCAGCCGTTACTTCACCTTACCCCTAATATGTGTGTCATGAGTTGTCCTTACACTGATGGACAGCAGAAACCCTGCTGTTCCAATCTTAGTGAGAGTCCCAGTATTAATGTTGGAGAAACATGCTCCTTGTTCGAGGCCTTTAAACTGAGCCAGATCAGCTCTACTCTGTGACCCCACAATTCACTTACATAATCCACAGCATCTCTGGCCATTGCTATTCATTATTCACGCTTCCTTTAAAATAGGTTTCTGACACAACTCCTCTGTAAAACATAGCTCCACAGTCGGTTCAATAATGCAGAAGCAAGAGCTACAAGACAAGAGTCATACAGAAAACACTGGTCCCCGTTTGAGGAGAGAAATTCTACTGTAATTCTACTGCACCACATGAATTTTAAACCTGTTTCTGTTGGGAGTTGTATTGGAGAGTGTACTGCCCGAATCTCGTTAACAATGTTTGTGCTGGGTTGGTTAAAGGGGCAATCTGTGATTGGTACATCCAATTTTAGACTTTTAAATTAATTATATACACCCATTGATTCTTTAAGAATATAACTTTATAGATGCCTCTCGAGTATAGTTCAACTGTCCTACCCGTACACATATAAATAGTTTTCCTACAAAAGTTTGTTTGTCAACTTACAGTATAAGTTGTGTTATATGATTGAATGATTTTCTTCTAAATGTAGCGACATAATAAATTAATTTCTGTAAATTAATGTTAAAGTCCAAATGGATGTACCAATCGCAGATTGCCCCTTTAAGAGAATACAGAGAGGGTCATGACTCTTCCCATGTTGATTACAGGTACATCTAGTGAGAACACATCAACAACACGTCAACAACACGTCAACAACACGTCAACAACACGTCAACAACACGTCAACAACACGTCAACAACACGTCAACAACACGCCAACAACACGTCAACAACACGTCAACAACACGGTACCCTCCCTACGGCTGGTCTACAATCCTTAACCAGATGGTCAGAATGTTAATGTGTACACATTCAGTAATTCATTTGTTATGCTGTTACATTTAGAAAAAGTACATACATGAACACCAAATATACTGAAAAACTAACTTGATTAGGTGAGGTAAAGTATTTTGAGTCATTCTTTAGGGAGTAGAAAATACTAAATATAATTTGACTGACACACAGTGTACTCTTAATTACTTTATTATCCTGAGTATATTGGAACAAACATTCAATCATGCATGTGTTGACAAAACAAACTGAAAAACTAACTTCATTTAGCTGAGGAAAAGTAGCTTTGTATTTCTATTGTAATCATTTGGCTATAATTTTTAGAGTAGAAAACACTAAATATAAGTTGACTGACACACTGACAAACAAAGTACCATTTTAGAACTATTCTCTTTCAAGTAGGGTTAGGAACTGTCTACCTAAATCACGTTGTGCATCTTCCTCCTCCTCTTCCTCTTCCTCCTCCTCCTCCTCCTCCTCATCCTCCTGCTCCTCCTTGTCCTCCTCCTCCTCCTCCTTTTCCTCCTACTCCATCTTGTCCTCCACCTCCTTCTCTCCTCCTCATCCTCCTCCTCCTCCTCCTTTTCCGCCTCCTCCTCCTTTTCCGCCTCCTCCTCCTTTTCCTCCTAATCCTCCTACTCATTCTTGTCCTCACCTCCTTCTCTCCTCCTCCTCCTCCTCCTCCTCCTCTTCCTCTTCCTCCTCCTCATCCTCCTTCTCCTCATAGTTAGAGAACAACCTGTCATTTCCCCTGTCAACGCCAGACTACCTATCAATCAAAAATGTACCTGTGATTGATTACCGTCCAAATCATAACGACTGAATTACAAGATACTGTCTATTTGTCCTCCAGAAACACAATCGCTCTGCCTGCTCTTAGCAATTATATAACAACCATCATACTCTGTTTGCTCTTCGTAATTATACAACAACCATCACACTGACTGCTCTTAGCAATTATACAACAACCATCATACTCTGTTTGCTCTTCGTAATTATACAACAACCATCACACTGACTGCTCTTAGCAATTATACAACAACCATCATACTCTGTTTGCTCTTCGTAATTATACAACAACCAACACACTGACTGCTCTTAGCAATTATACAACAACCAACACACTGACTGCTCTTAGCAATTATACAACAACCGACACACTGACTGCTCTTAGCAATTATACAACAACCAACACACTGACTGCTCTTAGCAATTATACAACAACCATCACATTGACTGCTCTTAGCAATTATACAACAACCAACACACTGACTGCTCTTAGCAATTATACAACAACCAACACACTGACTGCTCTTAGCAATTATACAACAACCAACACACTGACTGCTCTTAGCAATTATACAACAACCAACACACTGACTGCTCTTAGCAATTATACAACAACCGACACACTGACTGCTCTTAGCAATTATACAACAACCAACACACTGACTGCTCTTAGCAATTATACAACAACCATCACACTGACTGCTCTTAGCAATTATACAACAACCATCACACTGACTGCTCTTAGCAATTATACAACAACCATCACACTGACTGCTCTTAGCAATTATACAACAACCAACACACTGACTGCTCTTAGCAATTATACAACAACCAACACACTGACTGCTTTTAGCAATTATACAGCAGCAACACACTGGCTGCTCTTAGCAATTATACAACAACCAACACACTGACTGCTCTTAGCAATTATACAACAACCAACACACTGACTGCTTTTAGCAATTATACAACAACCATCACACTGACTGCTCTTAGCAATTATACAACAACCATCACACTGACTGCTCTTAGCAATTATACAACAACCATCACACTGACTGCTCTTAGCAATTATACAACAACCATCACACTGACTGCTCTTAGCAATTATACAACAACCAACACACTGACTGCTCTTAGCAATTATACAACAACCATCACACTGACTGCTCTTAGCAATTATACAACAACCAACACACTGACTGCTCTTAGCAATTATACAACAACCATCACACTGACTGCTCTTAGCAATTATACAACAACCATCACACTGACTGCTCTTAGCAATTATACAACAACCAACACACTGACTGCTCTTAGCAATTATGCAGCAGCAACAACAAGTGTGTGACTCCGGGATCAAAATATCCTTCCTCGTTGCTAACCGTAGACAGATGAGTAGTAGTCCTACGATGTATCCCAAACAGCACCCTATTCCCCATGGTGCACTGTAGGGCCCTGGTGTAAAGTAGTGCACTGTAAAGGGAATAGGGTGCTGTTTGGGATACACCCTGCACGCTAGTCAATCAGCCGGAGCTAAGTCTTCAGAAGACGAGGGTATGGCAGCAGCATCTTGTAAGTCCTGTAGAGTCTGATTGCAACAGAATTGGATTGTTTCACCACTTGACTGCACAACAAGTGACCCATTTAACGTTGCATACAGAGAGCCAATTGCATTTGATTACTGTAAATATCCCAGGATACATGTGTGTGCCCTGCTGTGCTAAATTATTCATCATATTTTCATAGCCTATATGCGATGAGCAGTGTTCTACATTATTTTAACCAGCAAGGTGCTGTTTCTTTCAGATTCTACAGCAGGCCATGGCAGGGAGATGCTGTGTGTGTGTGTGTGTGTGTGCGTGTGTGCGTGTGTGTGCATGTGCATGCATGCGTGCGCGCACGTGTGTGTGTGTGTGTGTTTGCCTGTGTACACCCCCTGTCTTTCCTCAGTCTAAGCAAAGTGCCACAATTTATTACTTAGGGTGAGTTGTTCATTAGCTTGATGAATAGTTTTGATCCTGGTCCTCTGGTTAAATCTTTAGTTGTGCTCTGAGGGTCTCGCCGACTGCCACAGCATAATGGATTACACACACAGCAACACTTCTCACTACTCACAGCCAGCCATCGAACTCAGCAGATTGGGGACTGGCTCTGTTGTAAAGGGAAACCACAGTACGAGCTGGACCATAGTAGCGCACCATACAGTGAAGAGGGTGCCATTTCAGAGTCCGCAGATTACGTTTGATGCCTCAGGACTCTCTTCTCTTAGCTTCCTCTATTATCCCGAAAGGAGAGAGAGTGGAGAGGAGAGGAGAGGAGAGGAGAGTAGAGAGGAGAGAGAGAGGGGAGTAGAGAGAGAGAGAGAGAGAGAGAGAGAGAGAGAGAGAGAGAGAGAGAGAGAGAGAGAGAGAGAGAGAGAGAGAGAGAGAGAGAGAGAGAGAGAGAGAGAGAGAGAGAGAGAGAGAGAGAGACAGAGACAGAGACAGAGACAGAGACAGAGACAGAGACAGAGACAGAGACAGAGACAGAGACAGAGAGGAGAGGAGAGGAGAGGAGAGGATTTCAGATATTATCCAGAGAGAGAGGAGAGGAGGAGTCCATCCAGCTCCTTTTCTTTCTTTAGCTAGCTAGTGCAGCGGTAGCGCTACTCGTCTTCCCGTTAACATGCCTGTGATTAGCATACCCAAAGGTGGTGCTGTGGATCAAAGCAGAGGATGTACTGTTTAATATTTCTGCCTCATTACAGCAGCAGATCCTTTTGATTGCTGGCCTTTGTGTGCCTCTATCAATTACAGACAGCCATGTCCTCTGCTCTTCAGCGGGACGAGAGGAACAGGGATAATCCGCCCTAGAAATGAAATGTTGCATGATAAGGTTCTCATCACTGGAGATAGGGGATAATGAACGATTACATTTCATAACGCTTTATAACAATCACCTTCACTCCAGATCACCAAATCAGTCAATAGATGGTATGGCCATACTTGTCTCAATCACATCCATCTGTCATGACAAAGTATATATTGTGTTCAAATGTCCTCAAAGTGCACAGTAGAACGACTGATTAATATCTGTTCTTCCTTCAATTACAAAGTAAGGCGCAAAGCGGTATATATATTTATTTATTTTCTCGCAAATATATATATATATATATATATATACACATACATACATACACACATAGAAATACATATACATACACATATATAGACATCATTAAAAAAATTGATTTTCCTTTATTAGTTTCCAATCCCACCACCCCTTCCCTAATTGGAGTAAACTAGTGAACAACAATGCTTAGGCCTCTACTTCCAGCTTATACATACTATTAACATTTTATGGACACAGTTAATTTTTACAATAATTCTTTTTTGTTTGTTTTCACTCCTGAACTTCCTCTACCCTCAACCTCTTCGATCATTTTCATGATGTCCATCCGGTTTGCTTCTATATGCCATATCTTTTAAACTGTGCTCCTTCACAAAAGTTCTCAACCTATAACCTATATACTTATTATGGACACAATATATTTTACATTAGTTATCTTGTTATGATTAGTTGTTATTTGTGCCAACCTTCAGCTCCATTCAACACCACCCATCTATCTCTTACCCATCTACCCGTCTCTTACCCATCTACCATATTGGATTTCTATTTGCCATATATTTTTCAACTGTACTGTGATGTTTTACAAAAGTTCTGAACCCTTCTATTCTCATTGTTTCTACAGATTGTAAGTTGAAAATATATTTTTTTGCTAAAAGTATTATTATGTTATTGATGGATTGACTATGACTTTTCAGATCACCCAGTAGCGCTATCTGCAGGGTTAGCTCCAGGTAAATATTGTAATACTTTAGTCATTCCTGGACCTGTGACCAAAAACAAGCTACAAATGGACAGAACCAAAACAAATGATCTAATGATTCTGTCTCTTCGCAGCAAAATCTGCAGAGCTGGGAAGATTGTATCCCCCATATAAATAACATTCTATTGGTAGCAAGAATTTTGTATAATAATTTAAATTTGAAAAAATTATAAGTTTAGAATCCGGCGTCGTTTTCGTATCAGTTCATAAACCATTAGCCATGGAATCGGTATGTCAAAAATCTCTTCCCAACTATTTTGTAATCTATATGGGACGGCTGTCAATCCTTTGGTCCTTAAATGAAACTGGTATACTTTTTTATTTATCACAATTTTCTTTAACCAATTATGTTCTTTAATGCAGGGCCGACAGACAAGTTCCTTACTTTTTTTAAAACTTTTTCCCCCTTCCATGTTCCTCTTCTACTTTTGCGGTAAGGCTGCAATTACTTGGTTGTCATTTTGGGTAGAGCAGACATTTCCATATGTTTTTCTTAGCTGTATAACTCCACCAGTCCTGCCGATGATATCATTTAAGAAGATTTTACCTTTAAAAAAAAAAAATTGGTCAATTAGTATATTTCAGTTTAACCACAATATATGTTGCTGTCAGCATCTGGGTGAAGTGGTGAAACGGAATCAGGCGCAGGACACAGAACTGTGTATGGCTTTACTAAACATAAAGTAAACCATAGCAAACCCTCCACGCAGGGAAGAGCAAAACAACAACTCAACAGACGATTTAACAACGAACAATCACGCACACACCCAGGAGGGAAAACAGAGGTAATATAGGGAAACTAATAAGCCTAATGAGTAACAGCTGTGAATAATAAAGACAGGACTAGTGTGACACAGAAACATCGATCGGTGGCAGCTAGTACTCCGGTGACGACGAACGTCGAAGCCTGTATCCGTGACAGTTGCATTATTTGTTCTGTCGTTTCTGGAGGATTAAATTGAAATTGCAACCAACTTTCTATGGCTTGTTTTAGAAATAGTGATATTTGGGAGATGATTTCCTTTTCAAATAACTGAAAGTGAGAGGTTGTAATCTGAATAAAGGGAAAAAAGGCCATTCTTGAACATGGGGTGAGACAATCTTACTAATTTACTAGAGAACCAGTTCGGATTTAAGTATAACTTTTGTATGACTGAAGCTTTTAGTGATAGGTCTAATGTTTTAATATTTAATAATTTCTGTCCTCCGAATTCATATTCATTATATAAATAGGCCCATTTAATTTTGTCTGGCTTGCCGTTCCAAATAAAATTGAATATTATTTTCTCATATAATTTAAAAAACTGTTCGCTAGGCGTAGGCAAGACCATAAGCAAATAGGTAAACTGGGATAATACTAAAGAGTTAATCAGGGTGATTTTTCCACAAATTGACAGGTATTTACCTTTCCATGGTAGCAAGATCGTATCTATTTTTGCTAACTTTCTATTGCAATGTATTGGATTGAGATCATTTATTTCTTTTGGGATATGTATACCGAGTATATTCACATCACCATCACATCACATTTGAGTTTTACAGCTTTTTGGTTACATATATAGTACATTTTACACACATTTGACTTTCATATTACTTTTATACACAGCAGTTACAATACAAAGATATATATATATTTTTATAGACATTACATTTTGGATAGATAGTACTCAGACATCTCTGGTATACAGTCATAAGACCCACGATGGGGCGGCGCACATTTGGCCCAGCGTCGTCCAGGGTAGGGGAGGGAATGGCCGGCAGGGATGTAGCGCAGTTGGTAGAGCATGGCGTTTGCAACGCCAGGGTTGTGGGTTCGATTCCCACAGGGGGTATGACTAAATGTATGCACTAACTGACTGTAAGACGCTCCGGATAAGAGCGTCTGCTAAATGACGTAAATGTAGTAACTATTACCGACATCATGAGCTTTTTAATCCCACCCCTCAGCTACTCTCAGCCCATTCCACCTATCAGCTACTCTCAGTCCATTCCACCTATCAGCTACTCTCAGCCCATTCCACCTATCAGCTACTCTCAGCCTATCCCACCCCTCAGCTACTCTCAGCCCAATCCACCTATCAGCTACTCTCAGCCTATCCCACCTATCAGCTACTCTCAGCCCATCCCACCTATCAGCTACTCTCAGCCTATCCCACCTATCAGCTACTCTCAGCCTATCCCACCTATCAGCTACTCTCAGCCCATCCCACCTATCAGCTACTCTCAGCCCATTCCACCTATCAGCTACTCTCAGCCCATTCCACCTATCTCCGTAGACCAGCCCTCTTTTGATTTCCATGTGCCATATATTTTTGAACTGTTCTGTGATGTCTTACATGAATTATTAACCTTTAGTATTCACAGATTGTAAGTTAAAGATTCATATTTATCCTGAGAGTATTATTATATTGTTGATTGATTGACTATGGCTTTCGAAAAAAAACTGTTCTGTGATGTCTTACATGAATTATTAACCTTTAGTATTCACAGATTGTAAGTTAAAGATTCATATTTATCCTGAGAGTATTATTATATTGTTGATTGATTGACTATGGCTTTCAAAATCGCCCAACACTAATATTTGTAGGGTACATTTTAAATGAATGTTGTGATTTTTTAGCCATTCCTGAACCAGTGACCAGAAACAAGCTACATAGGGGCAATACCAGAATAAATGATCTAGTGATTCTGTCTCTTCACAGCCCAATCTGCATAGCTGAGATGGTTGTATGCCCCATATAATGTATATAACATTCTGTTGGTGGCAATAATTTTGCTTAATAATTTAAATAAATAAAAACTTGAATCATTTGTTGTTTTGTGTAGCAGTTCGTACACCATGTGCCATGGAATCGGTACATCGAGAACCTCTTCCCAAATATTTTACAACCTTTATGGCACAAATTTCTTCGGTTCATGCAAATCTTTTTCCAAACTTTTTCCATTTAAGAATGATGGAGGCCACTGTGTTCTTGTGGACCTTCAATGCTGCAGAAATGTTTTGGTACCCTTCCAAAGATCTGTGCCTCGACACAATCATGTCTCAGAGCTCTATGGACAATTCCTTCGACCTCATGGCTTGGTTTTTGTGGATGATCTTTAATATACAGCGAGCGCATTCGGAAAGTATTCAGACCCGTTTCTTATTCTAAAATTGATTAAATTATTTATTTTCCCTCATCAATTTACAGGCAATACCCCATAATGACAAAGTGAAAACATGTTTTTAGAAATTTGAGCTCAGGTGCATACTGTTTCTATTGATCATCCGTGAGATGTTTCTACAACTTGATTGGAGTCCACCTGTGGTAAATTCAATTGATTGGACATGATTTGGAAAGGCACACACCTGTCTATATAAGGTCCCACAGTTGACAGTGCATGTCAGAGCAAAAAGCAAGCCATGAGGTCGAAGGAATTGTCCATAGAGCTCTGAGACATGACTGTGTCGAGGCACAGATCTGTGGAAGGATACCAAAAAATTTCTGCAGCATTGACGGTTCCCAAGAACACAGTGGCATCCATCATTCTTAAATGGAAGAAGTTTGGAACCACCAAGACTCTTTCTAGAACCCGATTGTCACTCTGACAGAGCTCTAGAGTTCCTCTGTGGAGATGGGAGAACCTTGCAGAAGGACAACCATCTCTGCAGCACTCCACCAATCAGGCCGTTATGGTAGAGTGGCCAGACGGAAGCCACTCCTCAGTAAAAGGCACATGACAGCCCTCTTGGAGTTTGCCAAAAGGCACCTAATTGACTCTCAGACCATGAGAAACAAGATTCTCTGGTCTGATTAAAACAAGATTGAACTCTCTGGCCTGAATGCCAAGCGTCACGTCTGGAGGAAACCTGGCACCATCCCTACGGTGAAGCATGGTGGTGGCAGCATCATGGGGGTGGCAGCATCATGCTGTGGGGATGTTTTTCAGAGGCAGGGACTGGGAGACTAGACAAGATTGAGGGAAAGATGAATGGAACAAAGTACAGAGAGATCCTTGATGAAAACCTGCTCCAGAGAACTCAGGACCTCAGACTGGGGCGAAGGTTCACCTTCCAACAGGACAACGACCCTAAGCACACAGCCAAGACAACGCAGGAATGTCCTTGAGGGGCCCAGCCAGAGCCCGGACTTGAACCCGATTGAAGATCTCTGGAGAGACCTGAAAATAGCTGTGCAGCGATGCTCCCCATCCAACCTGACAGAGCTTGAGAGGATCTGCAGAGAAAAATGGGAGAAACTCCCCAAATACAGGTGTTCCAAGCTTGTAATATCATACCCAATGTCACGCTCTGGCTCCGGGACTGTGTTGTTTGAGCCAGGGTGTATTCATTTGGTTGTGTTGGGTATAGGGTGTGTTCATTTGTTGTGTTTGGTATTGGTTTTGTTTTCCGTGTTTGGTCAAGTGACTCCCAATCGGAGGTAACGAGTGTCAGCTGTCGGCTCGTTATCTCTGATTGGGAGCCATATTTAAACTGTCTGTGTTCACCTTATGTTTGTGGGTTTTTGTTCCTTGTCAGTCATTGTCACTGTGGACTTCACTCTCGTCATTTATGTTGTTGTTTTCGTGGTTGCTTTAATTAAATAAAGTCAACATGTTCGCTAAACACGCTGCGCCTTGGTCCGCTTCCTTAGACGATCGTGACAGAAAAACCCACCACAAAAGGACCAAGCAGCGTGTCCAGGAGCAAAGAGACTGGACATGGGAGGAGGCGCCTGGTAAGGAGATCGAGAGGCTGGCGATGGCCCAGGTGGGCAAATCGTGGTCCTGGGAGGACATGCTCGGGGGCAAGGGACCTTGGGGGAAGATCAAGGCCCTGGCGAGAGAGGAGCAACGGCGTCAGCAGGGTCATCGTCGGAAGGACGAGAGGCAACCCCAAAAAGTTTTTGGGGGGGGGCACATGGCTTGGGCGGCTGGGCAGCAGGAGGCTGCCACAGAGAGACGTGGAGAGAAGGCTACCGGATTACGGGAGCCATTGGCGAGTAGAGGGAGGGAAGCAGTTGAGGCACGGCGTGAGAGACTGAGGTGTGTTACCAGTCCGGTCCGGCCCGTTCCTGATCCCCGGTTAAGGCCAGTGGTGTGTGTTCCCAGTACGGACCGGCCTGTTCCTACTCCACGCACCAAGCCCACGGTGTGCGTCGCCAGTCCAGCCCGGCCGGTTCCTGCTCCACGTACTAAGCCTACGGTGTACGTCGCCAGCCCAGCCCGGCCTGTTCCTGCTTCTCGCGTCAAGCCTACGGTGCGCGTTGCCAGCCCGACCCGGCCTGTTCCTGCTCCACGTACGAAACCTACGGGGTGCGTGGCCAGCCCAGCCCGACCTGTTCCTGCTCCACGTACGAAGCCTACGGTGTGCGTGGCCAGCCCAGCCCGACCTGTTCCTGCTCCACGTACTAAGCCTACGGTGAACGTCGCCAGCCCAGCCCGGCCTGTTCCTGCTCAACGCACAAAGCCTACGGTGTGCGTCGCCAGCCCAGCCCGGCCTGTTCCTGCTCCACGTACGAAGCCTAAGGTGTGCGTCGCCAGCCCAGCCCGGCCTGTTCCTGCCACCCGCACCAAGTGTACGGTGCGCGTCGCCAGCCCGACCCGGCCTGTTCCTGCCACTCGCACCAAACCTACGGTGCGCGTCGCCAGCCCGGTCCGGCCTGTTCCTGCCACCCGCACCAAGTCTACGGTGCGCGTCGCCAGCCCGACCCGGCCTGTTCCTGCCACCCGCACCAAGTGTACGGTGCGCGTCGCCAGCCCGACCCGGCCTGTTCCTGCCACTCGCACCAAGCCAAGGGTGCGAGTCGTCAGCCTGGTCCAGCCCGTTCCTGCTACTCGCACCAAGCCAGGGGTACGAGTCGTCGGCCTGGTCCAGCCCGTTCCTGCTACTCGCACCAAGCCAAGGGTGCGAGTCGTCAGCCTGGTTCAGCTCGTCCCTGCTACTCGCACCAAGCCAAGGGTGCGAGCCGTCAGTCTGATCCAGCCCATTCCTGCTACTCGCACCAAGCCAGGGATGCGAGTCTTCAGCCTGGTGAGGCCTGTTCCGGCTCCACGCACCAGGCAAAGGGTGCGTATCGTCGGCCAGTTCTGGTCCATTCCTACCTCACGCGCCAAGCCAGGGGTGCGCGTCGGAGGTCCTGATCCAGCAAGCTGGGTCAGATCGGACTGGGGGCACTACGGGGGGATTGAAGAGGGGTGGTGGTCAAGCCCGGAGCCGGAGCCGCCTCCGAGGAGCAACACCCACCCAGCCCTCCCCTATTTTGGGGTGTAGGCGCGGTCGGAGTCCGCGCCTTTAGGGGGGGGTACTGTCACGCTCTGGCTCCGGGACTGTGTTGTTTGAGCCAGGGTGTATTCATTTGGTTGTGTTGGGTATAGGGTGTGTTCATTTGTTGTGTTTGGTATTGGTTTTGTTTTCCGTGTTTGGTCAAGTGACTCCCAATCGGAGGTAACGAGTGTCAGCTGTCGGCTCGTTATCTCTGATTGGGAGCCATATTTAAACTGTCTGTGTTCACCTTATGTTTGTGGGTTTTTGTTCCTTGTCAGTCATTGTCACTGTGGACTTCACTCTCGTCATTTATGTTGTTGTTTTCGTGGTTGCTTTAATTAAATAAAGTCAACATGTTCGCTAAACACGCTGCGCCTTGGTCCGCTTCCTTAGACGATCGTGACACCCAAGAAGACTTGAAGGCTGTAATCACTGCCAAAGGTGTTACAACAAAGTACAGAGTAAATGGTCTGAATCCTTATGTAAATTTAATATTTCCGTTTTTTACTTTTAGTAAATTTGCTAAAATGTCTAAAAACCTGTTTTTGCTTTGTTATTATAGGGTATTGTATGTAGATTGATGAGGAACAAAACTATTTAATACGTTTTAGAATAAGACTGTAACCTTACAAAATGTGGAAAAAGTCAAGGGGTCCGAATACTTTCCGAAGCATAACTGACATACTTGGACCATCATTTTGCTATGTCCTCATTGTGTCTTAAAATTCAGTTATGGCCAGTTCCTCCCCATTGAAATGAATAGTGGAAATAGGCTGCTGGTGCTGATTATAGACTAAATCTATGATGACTATATAACTAAAATACTTTCCCAATGGGGTCTTCTTGTTCTCTGTGAAATATGGTGTAGTTATCATCCATGGTATCATGTGATAAACAGAACACATCCCAATACTGTCCATTCTGTCTCCATATACCACAAAATGTATAACCTGTGACCTCGCTTTGTGCACGGGGGCATTGTCATGCTGAAACAGGAAAGGGCCTTCCTCAAACTGTTGCCACAAAGTTGGAAGGACAGAATTGTCTAGAATGTCATTGTATGCTGTGCCGTTAAGATTTCCCTTCACTGGAACTAAGGGGGCTAGCCCAAACCATGAAAAACAGCCCCAGGCCATTATTCCTCCTCCACCAAACTTTAGAGTTGGCACACAGATTTGTCCATCGGACTGTCAGATAGTGAAGCGTGATTCATCACTCCAGAGAACGCATTTCCACTGCTCAAGAGTCCTATGGCGGTGATCTTAACACCAATCCAGCCAACGCTTGGGCATTGCGCATGGTGATCTTAGGCTTGTGTGAGGCTGCTCGGCCATGGAGACCCATTTCATGAAGCTCCCGACTAACAGTTATTGTGCTGACGTTGCTTCCAGAGGCAGTTTGGAACTCAGTAGTGAGTGTTGCAACTGAGGACAGTTGATTTTTACGCGGTACGCGCTTCAGCACTCAGCGGTCTCGTTCTGTGTGCTTGTGCGGCCACCACTTCGTAGCTGAGCCATTGTTGCTCCTAGAAGTTTCCACTTCACAATAACAGCACTATCAGGGCAGAAATTTGACGCACTGAGTTGTTGGAAAGGTGGCATCCTGTGATGGTGCCATGTTGAAAGTCACTGAGCTCTTCAGTAAGGCCATTCTACTGCCAATGTTTGTCTATGGAGACTGCATGGCTGTGTGCTCGATTTTATACACCTGTCAGCAACAGGTGTGGCTGAAATAGGTTTCCACATACTTTTGTATATATAGTGAACAATGCTACCTCTGATACGTGGCTACTATACCTAAATATAAACCACAGACATTGGCCTTAATTAAAATCATCATTAGACTTTTCCACCCTAAAGTGGACACATCTGTTACATTTGGCCTGCTGGCCCATGGACCAGTTTGTAGTCCCAAAGCTTCTCTGCTGCCCTGTATTACTGTAAAAATACCTGTGATATTACTGTATAAATACCAGTGATTTTACTGTATAAATACCTGTGATATTACTGTTTAAATACCTTTGATATTACTGTATATACACCCATGAGGTGTTACAGTATGTGACATATTATGTACTGAATATTACATTACCGTATTGTATATATTTTATGGACATATGCAGACCTGTGTCCTGTGTTACTTTATGTAGCTGTGATGCATGATTTGAAGGAGTCAGGCGCAGGAGGGTAAATCACAGAATACAGAGTTTATTTCGTAATCCAGCGTAACCAGTCCAGTGCGCAAAACAGGCGTACTGGAACAAACATGCACACGGGGAAAATACCCCGGCAATACAAAATACTGAGCTCCACTGAGCTACTAATCATCACAATGAACAATTACCCAAAAGGACAAGGGGGGCAGAGGGAACACTTAAAGTTCTCCAAGTTCTCTCACGTCACCCCGCTCCTCCGCACACTCCACTGGCTTCCAGTTGAAGCTCGCATCTGCTACAAGACCATGGTGCTAGCCTACGGAGCTGTGAGGGGAACGGCACCTCCGTACCTTCAGGCTCTGATCAGTCCCTACACCCAAACGAGGGCATTGCGTTCATCCACCTCTGGCCTGCTGGCCCCCCTACCTCTGCGGAAGCACAGTTCCCGCTCAGCCCAGTCAAAACTGTTCGCTGCTCTGGCACCCCAATGGTGGAACAAGCTTCCTCACAATGCCAGGACAGCGGAGTCACTCACCACCTTCCGGAGACACTTGAAACCCCACCTCTTTAAGGAATACCTGGGATAGGATAAAGTAATCCTTCTACCCCACCTTACCCCAGCCAAAAAAAATAAAAATAAATAAAACATATTGTAAAGTGATTATCCCACTGGCTATAAGGTGAATGCACCAATTTGTAAGTCACTCTGGATAAGAGCGTCTGCTAAATGACGAGACAAGACACATGGAATGATGAGATATGGAGCGGCAGTGGCTAGAAGGCCGGCACCGTTCCTCCGGACCGTTCCTCCGGACCGTACCCCTCCCACTCCACGAGGTACTGAAGGCCCCCCCCACCCGACGCCTCAAATCCAGGATGGAACGGACGGAGTACGCCAGGGCCCCCTCGATGTCCAGAGGAGGAGGAGGGACCTCCCGCACCTCAGACTCCTGGAGCGGACCAGCCACCACCGGCCTGAGGAGAGACACATGAAACGAGGGGTTAATACGGTAATCATGGGGGAGTAGTGACCTATAGGTAACCTCGTTGATTCTCCTCAGGACTTTGAACGGCCCCACAAACCACAGGCTCAGCTTCCAGCAGGGCAGGCGGAGGGGCAGATTCCGGGTCGAGAGCCAGACCCGATCACCCGGTACGAAGACCGGGGCCTCTGCAGTGGCGTTCAGCGTTGGCCTTCTGACGACACACGGCGCGTTGGAGGTGGACGTGGGCAGCGTCCCACATCTCCTCCGCGCGCTGAAACCAGTCATCCACCGCAGGAGCCTCGGTCTGGCTCTGGTGCCACGGTGGAATGGCGTTAGGTTAGTGGAGGAGTTACGGAGTGAGTTCTGGGCATATTCGGCCCATGGCAAGAACACAGACCACTCCCCCGGCAGGTCCTGGCAGTAGGACTGCAGGAACCTACCCACATCCTGATTTACCCATTCCACCTGCCCATTAGACTCGGGGTGGAAACCAGAGGTCAGGCTGACCGAGACCCCCAGACGTTCCATGAACGCCTTCCAGACCTTGGATGTGAACACTATATCCTCTGGTACCCCGTAGTGCCGGAAGACGTGAGTAAACAGGGCCTCCGCAGTTTGCAGGGCCGTGGGGAGACCGAGCAGAGGAAGGAGGCGGGAGACATGGAAAAGCGATGGTGGTGTTACTTTGGGAGAGGGGAAGATCGGTAAGGAAATCAACAATCAGGTGAGACCATGGTCGTTGTGGAATTGTACCCGGGATGTATGATACTGTGAAATCAAACCGGGTGAAGAATAGGGCCCACCTGGCCTGGCGAGGATTCAGCTTCCTCGCTGCCCGGATGTACTCCAGGTTACGGTGGTCCGTCCAGACGAGGAAAGGGTGTTTCGCCCCTTCGAGCCAATGCCTCCACACGGTCAGGGCGCGGACAACAGCCAACAGCTCCCGATCACCAACTTCGTAGTTCTGCTCCGCAGGTGCTGAGCTTCTTAGAGAAGAAGGCACAGGGGCGGAGCTTGGGTGGCGTGCCCAAGCGTTGAGATAGGACAGCGCCTATCCCTACCTCGGACTCATCCACCTCCACTACGAATGGTAGTGATGGATCGGGGTGGGCCAATACCGGGGCTGAGGTGAACAGACCCTTCAGGTTACTGAAGGCCCTGTTCGCCTCAGCAGACCAGCAGAGCCGGGACGGCCCACCCTTCAACAGAGATGTAATGGGAGCTGCGACCTTGCCAAAGCCCCGGATAAACCTCCGATAGTAGTTGGCGATGCCAATAAAGCGCTGCACCTCCTTAACCGTGGTTGGAGTCGGCCAATTACGCATGGCTGAAATGCGATCTCCCTCCATCTCCACACCTGAGGTGGTAATGTGGTATCTAAGGAAGGAGACGGACTGCAGGAAAAACAGACACTTTTCTGCCTTAGCATAAAGGTCATTTTCCAACAGTCGGGCCAGCACTTTGCGAACCAGGGACACTTGCTCGGCGCACGTAGTGGAATACACCAGTATGTCATCGATGTAGACCACTACACCGCGACCAAGCATGTCCCTAAACGCCTCGTTCACAAAGGACTGGAAGACAGATGGAGTATTCATCAAACCGTAGGGTATCACCAGGTATTCATAATGCCCCGTGGGTGTGCTGAATGCTGTCTTCCACTCATCCCCCTCTTGGACACGCACCAGGTTGTACACACTCCGGAGATCTAATTTGGTGAAGAAGCGCGCCCCATGCATTTACTCAATCACTGAAGGAATGAGGGGGAGAGGATAACTAAATCGTATCGTCTCCTTATTCAGTGATCGATAATCAATACCGTCTTTTCTTCTTCACAAAAAATAAACTTGAGGAGGCGGGTGAAGTGGAGGGACATATATACCCAGGGACTCGGTGACGTATGTTTCCATACCTTCCGTTTCAGCCTGTGACTCCTGGGAGGCACAGCGTCTACCCGGAGGTTTATCGCGCAATCCCCCGCCCGATGAGGTGGTAACTTGATCGCCTGCATTTTGGAATACGCGTGCGCCAAATCAAGGTATTCGGGGGGAATGTGCACGGTGGAGGTATTGTCTGGACTTTCCACCGTGGTTGCACCAACGGAAACACAGAGACACCTACCCTGACACACTCGCGACCACCCCGTGAGAACCCTCTGCGGCCATGAGAATGTGTTGTTTTGGAGTGCTAACCAAGGGATACCTAGTACCACAGGGAAAGCAGGAGACTCAATAATAAAAAACGTGACTTGCTCGCAATGAGTCTTGTGGGTAACCATGGTGATTGGTGCGGTAACTTCCCTAACAAACCCGGACCCTAATGGTCGACTGTCAAGTGCTCTGATGGGGAGTGGAATGGATAGGGGAACCAATGAAATGCCTAGACTGTGTGAGAATGCCCTGTCCATAAAGTTCCCAGCTGCGCCTGAATCGAATAGCGCCTTACACTGGGGAACTACAATTTGATCAGGAAAGTGGATGGGTAGGGTACGGTGCGCAGCAGAGGGCTCTGAACTAGTGTGGGTGTTCGATACCTGGGGTGATGCGAGAGTGCCCTGCCTGCCGCCTCCAGACCCAAAAGAGCGTTGACGACGACGAGTGGTCCCACCAAAATGTCGCTGTCGTCCTCCGCTCTTTCTCCACCCAGCTCCATCAGCTCGGGATCCGAGTCGTCCGGGGTGGAAACGGGCAGACCCCTACCAGGACGTCCTCTGGCTGCCAGCAGGTTGTCCAAACGGATGGCCATGTCCACCAGTTGCGTGAAGGACAACATGGTGTCCCGGCAGGCTACCTCCCTTCGGACGTCCTCCCGCAGATGGCACCGGAAGTGGTCGATAAGGGCCCGCTCGTTCCATCCGGACCCAGCTGCTAGAGTCCGAAACTCCAAAGCGAAGTCCTGCGCAGTCCTCATCCCCTGCCTCAAGTGGACCAGCCGCTCGCCCGCCTCTCGACCTTTGGGCGGGTGATCGAAGACAGCCCGAAAGAGGCGAGCGAACTCCCCGTAGTTGTCCAACCCGCGTTGGACAACTACGGAGAGTTCGCTCGCCTCTTTTGGGCTGTCTTCGATCACCCGGGTGTGGGTGGCTGGATCCGGTTGCCTTCGTTCCAGATCGCGTTGGCCTCGAGAGGCAGGAGACGAGGGCGGACACCTTCTCCCGCTCCGATGGGGCCGGCCTGATGCTGGAGAAGTAGAGCTCCAGTTGGAGGAGGAATCCCTGGCAGAGAGCAGCTGTCCTGTCGAACTTCCGTGGTCTGGATATTTGGATCCCTCTGGGTGCTGGGGTGTGGGTGGCTGGATCCGGTTGCCCAGCTGGTATTGACAGATCGGGTCCTCTCCGATCCATCGCTTCTCCCAAGCTGGCTAGCATTGTTGAATGCTCCTGGACCAGTGCCACGACTCCAGGCATGCGCTCCTCTCCTGCTGACCTCCTGCTGACTCCATTTCGGGTGGGTAATTCTGTGATGCGTGATTTGAAGGAGTCAGGCGCAGGAGGGTAAATTACAGTATACAGAGTTTATTCCGTAATCCAGCGTAACCAGTCCAGTGCGTAAAACAGGCACACTGGAACAAACAGGCACACGGGGAAAATACCCCGGCAATACAAAATACTGAGCTCAACCAAGCTACTAATCCTCACAATGAACAATCACCCACAAGGACAAGGGGGGCAGAGGGAACACTTAAACACGTACTAATGAGGGGAATATGAACCAGGTGTGTGTAATTGACAAGACAAGACAAATGGAATGATGAGATATGGAGCGGCAGTGGCTAGAAGTTCCGGTGACGACGAACGCCGAAGCCTGCCCGAACAAGGAGGGGAGGCAGCTTGGGAGGAAGTCGTGACAGTAGCCAAGAGGCCTCTGAGGTACTATAGTACTACAGTACTATGATGATATGAAGTACTGTACGTGTGTACGTACGAAGGTTTCTGTCCTGTGTGTTACTCAGACCTGGGTTGAAACACTGTTGAAAATATCTCTGTGACTTTCACAGAAAGTATTCAGATAGTAGTTGAATATTTTAACATATTTGGAAATACACTTTGAAAGTATTTTTAAAACTCATATACACTGACTCAAATACACTACCAAGCATTTAACACAGGTATTTGAAAATACTATTTTCAATAAGTATTTGAACATACTGTCAAATACAATTTGGCAGACTATATATATTTTTTAAATCTTTTTTTATTTATTTTTTATTTAAATTACCATTTAAATACTCAAATAAAAGTACTCAAATACTCATCCTTTTTTTATTTAAATACCATATGCTTAAATAGACATTATTTGAACCCAGACCTGGTGTTACTGCATACAATACATTTGTCCTGTACCACTGTAGGCCTGGAGGTATAAAAGTACAGGATGTTATGGACATATGAAGGTCCTGTAATCGGTGATTTAATGACCATCATATTGACTGATCATATTGGAGAATTAGGCCACTAATGTGGTGGGATGACATGTATTGGAGAATTAGGCCACTAATGTTTCACAGACACAAATCCTCCAGCCATTCCATTTTCAGATCCTCTCTATCTTTAATCAGTGTTCAAATGTCACCTGGTTGACGATATGTCACTCCTCTCCCCCTTTAGAAAGATCACTTTAGCCCATATTTCCAGTTCCCCCACTTCTATTTCCAGTTCCACACATTCTATTTCCAGTTCCACATGTTCTATTTCCAGTTCCCCCACTTCTATTTCCAGTTCCACACATTCTATTTCTAGTTCCACCCATTCTATTCCAGTTCCACCCATTCAGCTTCCATTTCCACCTATTTCCATTTCCATTTCCAGTTCCACCCATTCCATTTTCCAGTTCCACACATTCTATTTCCAGTTCCACACATTATATTTCCAGTTCCACCCATTCTATTTCCAGTTCCACCAATCCATTTTCCAGTTCCACCCATTCAGTTTCCAGTTCCACCCATTCTATTTCCAGTTCCTGGAGGATCCCTGGACTGGAGGTGTGGCTTAGTAGGTGTTTTGTGTTCTACTCATAGCCCTGGTTGTCCTGAAAATTAAATGGTAAAACACTTAATTGTGAGGCTAAATATAAGGGCTGGACATGCAGATAATTGAAAGTCAGATAAGTGAAAAGTCGATTTTTTGCTGGGGTCTCAGGAAGGTAGGTTTCAGGTTGTAAACTGACAGTTTGTAGCTTCAATGAGGCTTACAGAGGTGTCTGAGTTCTTCAAGAGCCTGTGCACATCCCAAAGTTGGAAAAGTTACCATTTTATTATTATATGTAATCAGCAATGTTAATATTATTAGTATTATATTAGAATATGTAATATGCATAAATATTCAATGATTTTTTTTGTATTTGCAGTGTACAAACTTAACATGATGAACAGGAATGACATTTACTATAGCGGTGGCCAAAAATAACTATCCGAAAGCCACGCCTCCAATCTTCTGATAGGCTGTCACCTCTACAATTTATTATTTAAAAAATTCGAAATTGAAACCTTATTTCACAAAATGGTTCTGGTTTGAACCTTTACACAAGGGTTCCTCTGATACCCTTTTCAGGGGGGTTCCTCAAGGAACCTTTATGAATTGGAAAGGTTCCACTGGTGTGGTAATTTCTAGAACTGTAGTAGTCTCCCCTTATATTCCCAATGACAGCTTAAGCGATTGAGGTTCTAGATCAAAATAGTTGAGCGTACCTTAGGTCTCAGTCTTTCATGGTAACCAGAGTAAAACCTTATCAAATATTCAGTAGTGGTGTTTTTCTGCAGCTTTTCACCTGAAAACAAATACAAAACACA
>NW_028159118.1:27500-32717 GCF_964263955.1 Coregonus lavaretus
TTCAGCTTGTCATCATTCACTGTCTTCAGCTTCTCATCATTCACTGTCTTCAGTTTGTCATCATTCACTGTCTTCAGCTTGTCATCATTCACTGTCTTCAGTTTGTCATCATTCACTGTCTTCAGCTTGTCATCATTCACTGTCTTCAGTTTGTCATCATTCACTGTCTTCAGCTTCTCATCATTCACTGTCTTCAGTTTGTCATCATTCACTGTCTTCAGCTTGTCATCATTCACTGTCTTCAGTTTGTCATCATTCACTGTCTTCAGCTTGTCATCATTCACTGTCTTCAGCTTGTCATCATTCACTGTCTTCAGCCTGTCATCATTCACTGTCTTCAGTTTGTCATCATTCACTGTCTTCAGCTTGTCATCATTCACTGTCTTCAGCCTGTCATCATTCACTGTCTTCAGCCTGTCATCATTCACTGTCTTCAGCCTGTCATCATTCACTGTCTTCAGCTTGTCATCATTCACTGTCTTCGGTTTGTCATCATTCACTGTCTTCAGCTTGTCATCATTCACTCTCTTCAGTTTGTCATCATTCACTGTCTTCAGTTTGTCATCATTCACTGTCTTCAGCTTGTCATCATTCACTGTCTTCAGTTTGTCATCATTCACTGTCTTCAGCTTGTCATCATTCACTGTCTTCAGCTTGTCATCATTCACTGTCTTCAGTTTGTCATCATTCACTGTCTTCAGCTTGTCATCATTCACTGTATTCAGCTTGTCATCATTCACTCTCTTCAGCTTGTCATCATTCACTGTCTTCAGCCTGTCATCATTCACTGTCTTCAGTTTGTCATCATTCACTGTCTTCAGCTTGTCATCATTCACTGTCTTCAGCCTGTCATCATTCACTGTCTTCAGCCTGTCATCATTCACTGTCTTCAGTTTGTCATCATTCACTGTCTTCAGCTTGTCATCATTCACTGTCTTCAGCCTGTCATCATTCACTGTCTTCAGTTTGTCATCATTCACTGTCTTCAGCTTGTCATCATTCACTGTCTTCAGTTTGTCATCATTCACTGTCTTCAGCCTGTCATCATTCAATGTCTTCAGCCTGTCATCATTCACTGTCTTCAGCCTGTCATCATTCACTGTCTTCAGCCTGTCATCATTCACTGTCTTCAGTTTGTCATCATTCACTGTCTTCAGCTTGTCATCATATACTGTCTTCAGCTTGTCATCATTCACTGTCTTCAGTTTGTCATCATTCACTGTCTTCAGTTTGTCATCATTCACTGTCTTCAGCTTGTCATCATTCACTGTCTTCAGCCTGTCATCATTCACTGTCTTCAGCTTGTCATCATTCACTGTCTTCAGCTTGTCATCATTCACCGTCTTCAGCTTGTCATCATTCACTGTCTTCAGTTTGTCATCATTCACTGTCTTCAGTTTGTCATCATTCATTGTCTTCAGCTTGTCATCATTCACTGTCTTCAGCTTGTCATCATTCACTGTCTTCAGCTTGTCATCATTCACATCATTCACTGTCTTCTATACATGGAATTACTTGTTCAACTACGAATCGAAACCTTGGGACTATAGGGTTCTATCTGACATTTTTGTCAAGAATGAGTTAGTCACAAACAGTATAATACTGTAGATCTCTGGATGGTTATTTATATATCTATGAAATAGTAATGTATGCACTAACTGTAAGTCGCTCTGTATAAGAGCGTCTGCTAAAAGACTAAAATGTAAATGTAAATGTAATGGGTGGGGATTTAGGTTGAGTTTGGAGCAATGGGGGGGGGGGGGGGTTAGGTTGAGTTTGGAGTAATGGGTGGGGGTTTTAGGTTGAGTTTGGAGTAATGGGTGGGGGTTTTAGGTTGAGTTCGGAGTAATGGGTGGGGGTTTTAGGTTGAGTTTGGAGTAATGGGTGGGGGTTTTAGGTTGAGTTTGGAGCAATGGGTGGGGGGGGGGTTAGGTTGAGTTTGGAGCAATGGGGGGGGGTTTTAGGTTGAGTTTGGAGTAATGGGTGGGGGTTTTAGGTTGAGTTTGGAGTAATGGGTGGGGTTTTAGGTTGAGTTTGGAGCAATGGGTGGGGATTTTAGGTTGAGTTTGGAGCAATGGGTGGGGGTTTTAGGTTGAGTTTGGAGTAATGGGTGGGGGTTTTAGGTTTAGTTTGGAGTAATGGATGGGGGTTTTAGGTTGAGTTTGGAGTAATGGGTGGGGGTTTTAGGTTGAGTTTGGAGTAATGGGTGGGGGTTTTAGGTTGAGTTTGGAGCAATGGGTGGGGGTTTTAGGTTGAGTTTGGAGCAATGGGGGGGGGGTTTAGGTTGAGTTTGGAGTAATGGGTGGGGGTTTTAGGTTGAGTTTGGAGTAATGGGTGGGGGTTTTAGGTTGAGTTCGGAGTAATGGGTGGGGGTTTTAGGTTGAGTTTGAAGTAATAGGTGGGGGTTTTAGGTTCAGTTTGAAGTAATGGGTGGGGGTTTTAGGTTGAGTTCGGAGTAATGGGTGGGGGTTTTAGGTTGAGTTTGAAGTAATAGGTGGGGGTTTTAGGTTAAGTTTGAAGTAATGGCTGGGGGTTTTAGGTTGAGTTCGAAGTAATGGGTGGAGGTATTTCATTGATGAAGGAGGACACACGTCAATCAACCAGTTGAATATGTAAGTCTATCTAGCACTCCATCTCTTAATGTTAGAGTACTGAGGGGATTCAGGTCATGGCAGAGAGAGCAGGGAACAGATTGCAGGGTACGAGGTACAAAATGAAGTAAATGGTTTATTGATTATTTGTCTCCCTCAAGACATCAGCTACTACGAGATTAGATGTTAATAATCCTGGAACTCAGATGGGTCAACAATTTACATCACCATGATGTTATACATGTATAGTAACACATTACATGTGTAATTCATGTATTTACATAATGTAGGACTGTGTACAACATTACTATTATTATATTATATTATTATTATATTACTACAACATAAGAGCAACATACTTCAAGTCTATTGTGGCTTAGCAGCGTAATACTTTGACTTAGACGACACAATGTTATTTGCGTTGTTTTTCTCATCTATTGAGGAATAGTTCTGATAAAGGTATTGCAGTTTGATAGATGACTTTGAAGTATTGAAGGTCAGGAGTTTAGGGACTTCCTGACAGTAACCATCTAGTTATGTTCTGTAAGTGTTATTAATGATTTTCATCACTGCTCATTGATCAGAGCCTTAGAGGAGATTATCAAAAGTAGAGAGACAAGGAGAGAGAAAGGAGAGATAATGGAGAGATAATGAGAGAGAACGAGAGAGGAGAGAGAGGAGAGAGAAAATAGAGAGAGAAGTAGAGAGAGAGAGGAGAGAGAGAGAGAGAGAGAGAGAGAGAGAGAGAGAGAGAGAGAGAGACAGAGAGAGAGAGAGAGAGAGAGAGAGAGAGAGAGAGAGAGAGAGAGAGAGAGAGAGAGAGAGAGAGAGGGAGATAGGGAGAGAGAGAGAGGAGAGAGAGAGAGAGAGAGAGAGAGAGAGAGAGAGAGAGAGAAACTGTATTGATTCTTCAAGCCAAGACGTGTGCTTAGCTTTTGCACAGAAATCTCATTAAGGATTTAGAGTTCTTCCACACTTGGTATTGAGCGGTGTGTGTGTGTGTGCGCGCGTGCGTGCTTGTGTAGTTCTGGGCGATATGGCCAAAATATAATATCATGGTATTAAAAAATATAATAATTAACGGTATGACGGTATTTGACGGTATTTTATGTCATCGAATTCTAAAAGTTCGACGTTTGCTTTATGAGTAGTAGTAGTAGTAACCTAGCAACACATACATTCTACGTGATTTCAACGGATCTTTCTCCCTTCGGATTGTTTTATGCTTATCTATTTACTACTATCCTTATTTAAACTTCATCCAAAAATAGGAATACATTTCTCCATTTCCTCTATTTGAGATCATTTCCACACTGCCACGTAGGACTGCATGATATGGGCAAACAATCTAGCCCTTATTTTATAACCAAATGTTGCAATTTTGATTTGACTTGCGATACAGAACAAAACCCTTGGGTGAAATATTATTTTGGAATAATGGAAATGTAATTATTATTCTGATTTTAATTGTTAGAATATGGTAGTGGGCACTTTGAATACAGTTTGATATGACAACAAATGAAAATCCCAGGGATGAGTTATTGTCACAGGGTAGGGATAGGGCTGTTGCAGTCATGTCATTTTGTCAGCCGGATATTGTCATGCAAAAGAAATGCCGTCTCACGGTAATTGGCATCAATTAACATAAACAAGTTTAGCATCTCCAAGCCTCCAGGCATACAAACTGCATTTAAGCCGCTGATGTGCACCTTTGGAAAATCTACATTTAAAAAGTATAATAAATCAATTTAATATACACCATCATAATCAATCCATTATTTATTTTAGTCAGGTCTAAAGAAACATTATGATATGAAGAAAATCTATTTCTGGCTATGCTCCATGCCATAGGCTGTATAGTCGTGGTCAAAAGTTTTGAGAATGACACAAATATTAATTTTCACAAAGTCTGCTGCCTCAGTTTTGATGATGGCAATTTGCATATACTCCAGAATGTTATGAAGAGTGATCAGATGAATTACAATTAATTGCAAAGTCCCTCTTTGCCATGAAAATGAACTTAATCCCCCCAAAAAAACATTTCCACTGCATTTCAGCCCTGCCACAAAAGGATCAGCTGACATCATGTCAGTGATTCTCTCGTTAACACAAGTGAGAGTGTTGACAAGGACAAGGCTGGAGATCACTCTGTCATGCTGATTGAGTTAGAATAACAGACTGGAAGCATTAAAAGGAGGGTGGTGCTTGAAATCATTGTTCTTCCTCTGTTAACCATGGTTACCTGCAAGGAAACACGTGCCGTCATCATTGCTTTGCACAAAAAGGGCTTCACAGGCAAGGATATTGCTGCTAGTAAGATTGCACCTAAATCAACCATTTATCGTATCATCAAGAACTTCAAGGAGAGAGGTTCAATTGTTGTGAAGAAGGCTTCAGGGCGCCCAAGAAAGTCCAGCAAGCGCCAGGACCGTCTCCTAAAGTTGATTCAGCTGCAGGATCGGGGCACCACCAGTGCATAGCTTGCTCAAAAATGGCAGCAGGCAGGTGTGAGTGCATCTGCACGCACAGTGAGGCAAATACTTTTGGAGGATGGCCTGGTGTCAAGAAAGGCAGCAAGGAAGCCACTTCTCTCCAGGAAAAACATCAGGGACAGACTGATATTCTG
>NW_028159117.1:0-87500 GCF_964263955.1 Coregonus lavaretus
CTCTCCCCCTCTCCTCTCCCTTACTCTCCCCCTCTCCTCTCTCCCCTCCCCTCCCTCTCCCCTGTAACTCTCCCCTCTCCTCTCCTCTGTAACTCCCTCCCTCTCCCCCTGTAACTCTCCCCCTCCCTCCCCTTACTCTCCCCCTCTCTCTCTCTCCCCCTCTCCTCTCCCCTGTAATCCTTCCCCTCTCCTCTCCTCTGTAACTCTCCCCCTCCCTCTCTCTGTAACTCTCCCCTCCCTCTCCCCTGTAACTCTCCCCTCTCCTCTCCCCTGTAACTCACCCTCTCTCCTCTCCTCTCCCTGTAACTCTCCCCCTCTCCTCTCCCCTGTAACTCTCCCCCTCCCCTCCTCTCCCCTGTAACTCTCCCCCTCTCCCTCTCCCCTAACTCTCCCTCTCCTCTCTGTACTCTCCCCTCTCCTCTCCCTGTAACTCTCCCCTCTCCTCTCCTGTCCTCCCCCTCTCCTCTCCCTGTAACTCTCCCCCTCTCCTCTCCTCTGTAACTCCCCCCTCTCCTCTCCTCTGTAACTCTCCCCCTCTCCTCTCCTCTCCCCTCTCCCTCTCCCCTCCTCCCCTCTCCTCTCCCTCTGTAACTCTCCCCCTCTCCTCTCCCCTGTAACTCTCCCCTCTCCTCTCCTCTGTAACTCTCCCCCTCTCCTCTCCCCTGTAACTCTCCCCCTCTCCTCTCCTCTCCTCTGTAACTCTCCCTCCTCTCTCTCTCCCTCTGTAACTCTACCCCTCTCCTCTCCCCTGTAACTCTCCCCCTCTCCCTCTCCCCTGTAACTCTCCCCCTCTCCTCTCCTCTGTAACTCTCCCCCTCTCCTCTCCCTGTAACTCTCCCCCTCTCCTCTCCTCTCCCTGTAACTCTCCCCCCTCCTCTCCTCCTCTCCCTGTAACTCTCCCCCTCTCCTCTCCCCTGTAACTCTCCCCCTCTCCTCTCCCTCTGTAACTCTCCCCCTCTCCTCTCCCCCTCCCTCTCTCCCTCTCCTCTCTCTAACTCTCCCCCTCTCCTCTCCCCTGTAACTCTCCCCCTCTCCTCTCCTCTGTAACTCTCCCCCTCTCCTCTCCTCTGTAACTCTCCCCCTCTCCTCTCCTCTGTAACTCTCCCCCTCTCCTCTCCCCTGTAACTCTCCCCCTCTCCTCTCCTCTGTAACTCTCCCCCTCTCCTCTCCCCTGTAACTCTCCCCCTCTCCTCTCCTCTCCTCTGTAACTCTCCCCCTCTCCTCTCCTCTGTAACTCTCCCCCTCCCCTCTCCTCTATAACTCTCCCCCTCTCCTCTCCTCTCCCCTGTAACTCTCCCCCTCTCCTCTCCTCTTTAACTCTCCCCCTCTCCTCTCCCCTGTAACTCTCCCCCTCTCCTCTCCTCTGTAACTCTCCCCCTCTCCTCTCCCCCTCCCCTCTCCTCTCCTCTGTAACTCTCCCCCCTCTCCTCTCCCCTGTAACTCTCCCCCTCTCCTCTCCTCTGTAACTCTCCCCCTCTCCTCTCCTCTGTAACTCTCCCCCTCTCCTCTCCTCTGTAACTCTCCCCCTCTCCTCTCCCCTGTAACTCTCCCCCTCTCCTCTCCCCTGTAACTCTTCTCCTCTCCTCTCCCCTGTAACTCTCCCCCTCTCCTCTCCCCTGTAACTCTTTTTCCTCTCCTCTCCCCTGTAACTCTCCCCCTCTCCTCTCCTCTGTAACTCTCCCCCCTCTCCTCTCCTCTGTAACTCCCCCTCCCCCTCTCCTCTCCTCTATAACTCTCCCCTCTCCTCTCCTCTGTAACTCTCCCCCTCTCCTCTCCCCTCTCCCCCCTCCTCTCCTCTGTAACTCTCCCCCTCTCCTCTCCTCTGTAACTCTCCCCCTCTCCTCTCCTCTGTAACTCTCCCCCTCTCCTCTCCTCTTCCCTCTCCCCTCTCCTCTCCTCTTCTCCCCCTCTCCTCTCCTCTGTAACTCTCCCCCCCTCTCTCCCCCTCCCTCTCCTCTGTAACTCTCCCCCTCTCCTCTCCCTCTTCCTCTCCGTTAACTCTCCCTCTCCTCTCCCTCTCCCCCTCTCCTCTCCTCTGTAACTCCTCCCCCTCTCCTCTCACCTCTCCCCCTCTCCTCTCCTCTGTAACTCTCCCCCTCCCCTCTCCCCTGTAACTCTCCCCCTCTCCTCTCCTCTGTAACTTCTCTCCCCCTCTCCTCTCCCTGTAACTCTCCCCCTCTCCTCTCCTCTCCCCTGTAACTCTCCCCTCTCCTCTCCTCTGTAACTCTCCCCCTCTCCTCCCCCTCCTCTCCCCTGTAACTCTCCCCCTCTCCCTCTCCCCCTCTCCTCTCCTCTGTAACTCTCCCCCTCTCCTCTCCCCCTCTCCTCTCCCCTGTAACTCTCCCCCTCCCCTCTCCTCTGTAACTCTCCCCCTCTCCTCTCCCTGTAACTCTCCCCTCCCCTCTCCCCTGTAACTCTCCCCCTCTCCTCTCCCCTGTAACTCTCCCCCTCTCCTCTCCCCTGTAACTCTCCCCCTCTCCTCTCCCCTGTAACTCTCCCCCTCTCCTCTCCCTGTAACTCTCCCCCTCCCCTCTCCCCTGTAACTCTCCCCCTCTCCTCTCCCCTGTAACTCTCCCCCCCCTCTCCTCTGCCCCCTCCCCTCCCTCTCCCCTGTAACTCTCCCCCTCTCCTCTCCTCTGTAACTCTCCCCCTCTCCTCTCCTCTCCTCTGTAACTCTCCCCCTCTCCCTCCCCTGTAACTCTCCCCCTCCTCCTCTCCTCTGTAACTCTCCCCCTCTCCTCTCCCCTGTAACTCTCCCCCTCTCCTCTCCTCTGTAACTCTCCTCCCTCTCACCCCCTCTTTCCCTCTCCTCTCCCCTGTAACTCTCCCCCTCCCCTCTCCCTGTAACTCTCCCCTCTCCTCTCCCCTGTAACTCTCCCCCTCTCCTCTCCTCTGTAACTCTCCCCCTCTCCTCTCCCCTGTAACTCTCCCCCTCTCCTCTCCCCTGTAACTCTCCCCCTCTCCTCTCCTCTGTAACTCTCCCCCCTCTCCTCTCCCCTGTAACTCTCCCCCTCTCCTCTGTAACTCTCCCCCTCTCCTCTGTAACTCTCCCCCTCTCCTCTCCTCTGTAACTCTCCCCCTCTCCTCTCCTCTGTAACTCTCCCCCTATCCTCTCCCCTGTAACTCTCCCCCTCTCCTCTCCTCTGTAACTCTTCTCCTCTCCTCTCCCCTGTAACTCTCCCCCTCTCCTCTCCTCTATAACTCTCCCCCTCTCCTCTCCTCCCCCCCCTGTAACTCTCCCCCTCTCCTCTGTAACTCTCCCCCTCTCCTCTCCTCTATAACTCTCCCCCTCTCCTCTCCTCTCCCCTGTAACTCTCCCCCTCTCCTCTCCTCTCCTCTGTAACTCTCCCCCTCTCCTCTCCCCTGTAACTCTCCCCCTCTCCTCTCCCCTGTAACTCTCCCCCTCTCCTCTCCTCTCCCCTGTAACTCTCCCCCTCTACTCTCCCTTGTAACTCTTCTCCTCTCCTCTCCCCTGTACCTCTTCTCCTCTCAATCAATCAATCAATCAAATTTGATTTATAAAGCCCTTTTTACATCAGCAGATGTCACAAAGTGCTATACAGAAACCCAGCCTAAAACCCCAGAGAGCAGCAATACAGATGTAGAAGCACGGTGGCTAGGAAAAACTCCCTAGAAAGGCTGGAACTTAGAACGAAACCTAGAGAGGAACCAGGCTCTGAGGGGTGGCCAGTCCTCTTCTGGCTGTGCCGGGTGGAGATTATAACAGTACATGGCCATTAAGGCCAGATTTTTCTCCAAGATGTTCAAACGTTCATGGATGACCAGCAGGTCCAAATAATAATCAGTGGTTGTAGAGGTTGCAACAGGTCAGTACCTCAGGAGTAAATATCACTTGGCTTTTCATAGCCGGGCATTTAGAGGTCGAGACAGCAGGTGCGGTAGAGAGAGAGAGTTGAAAACAGCAGGTCTGGGACAAGGTAGCACGTCCAGTGAACAGGTCAGGGTTCCATAGCCGTAGGCAGAAGAGTGGAAACTGGAGCAGCAGCACGACCAGGTGGACTGGGGACAGCAAGGAGTCATCAGGCCAGGTAGTCCTGAGGCATGGTCCTAGGGCTCAGGTCCTCCGGGAGGGGAGGGAGAGAGAGAGAATTAGAGGGAGCATACTTAAATTCACACAGGACATTGGATAAGACAGGAGAATTACATCAGATATAACAGACTGACCCTAGCCCCCCGGCACATAGACTATTGCAGCATAGATACTGGAGGCTGAGACAGGGGGGGTCGGGGGAGACTGGCCCTGTCTGACGATACCCCCGGACAGGGCCAACCAGGCAGGATATAACCCCACCCACTTTGCCAAAGCACAGCCCCCACACAACTAGAGGGATATCAACAGACCACCAACCTACTACCCTGAGACAAGGCTGAGTATAGCCCACGAAGATCTCCTCCACCGCACGAGCCCGAGGGAGTGACAAACCGGACAGGAAGATCACATCTGTGACTCAACCCACTCTACTGATGCACCCCTCCTAGGGACGGCATGGAAAGCACCAGTAAGCCAGTGACTCAGCCCCCGTAATAGGGTCAGAGGCAGAGAATCCCAGTGGAGAGAGGGGAGCCGGCCAGGCAGAGACAGCAAGGGCGGTTCGTCGCTCCAGTGCCTTGCTGTTCACCTTTGCACCCCTGGGCCAGACTACACTCAATCATAGGACCTACTGAAGAGATGAGTCTTCAGTAAAGACTTAAAGGTCGAGACCGAGTCTGCCTCTCTCACATGGATACGCAGACCATTCCATAAAAATGGAGCTCTATAGGAGAAAGCCCTGCCTCCAGCTGTTTGCTTAGAAATTCTAGGGACAATAAGGAGACCTGCGTCTTGTGACCGTAGCGTACGTGTAGGTATGTACGGCAGGACCAAATCGGAGAGATAGGTAGGAGCAAGCCCATGTAACGCTTTGTAGGTCCTCTGTAGCTCAGCTGGTAGAGCATGGCGCTTGTAACGCCAAGGTAGTGGGTTCGATCTCCGGGACCACCCATACACAAAAATGTATGCACGCATGACTGTAAGTCGCTTTGGATAAAAGCGTCTGTTAAATGGCATATTATTATTATATTATAGGTTAGCAGTTAAACCTTGAAATCAGCCCTAGCATTAACAGGAAGCCAGTGTAGAGAGGCCAGCCCTAGCCTTAACAGGAAGCCAGTGTAGAGGCCAGCCCTAGCCTTAACAGGAAGCCAGTGTAGAGAGGCTAGCACTGGAGTAATATGATCAAATTTTTTTGGTTCTAGTCAAGATTCTAGCAGCCTTATATTTAGCACTAACTGAAGATTATTTAGTGCTTTATCCAGGTAGCCGGAGAGTAGAGCATTGCAGTAGTCTAATCTAGAAGTGACAAAAGCATGGATTAGCTTTTCTGAATCATTTCTGGACAAAATGTTTCTGATTTTTGCAATGCTACAAAGATGGAAAAAATCTGTCCTTGAAATATTCTTGATATGTTCGTCAAAAGAGAGATCAGGGTCCAGAGTAACGCCGAGGTCCTTCAGTTTTTTTTTAGATGACTGTACAACCATCAAGATTAATTGTCAGATCCAACAGAATATCTCTCCACCTCTCCTCTCCCCTGTAACTCTTCCCCTCTCCACCTCTCCTCTCCCCTGTAACTCTCCCCCTCTCCACCTCTCCTCTCCCCTGTAACTCTCCCCCTCTCCACCTCTCCTCTCCCCTGTAACTCTTCCCCTCTCCACCTCTCCTCTCCCCTGTAACTCTCCCCCTCTCCTCTCCTCTCCTCTCCCCTGTAACTCTCCCCCTCTCCTCTCCTCTCCCCTGTAACTCTCCCCCTCTCCACCTCTCCTCTCCCCTGTAACTCTCCCCCTCTCCTCTCCCCTGTAACTCTCCCCCTCTCCACCTCTCCTCTCCCCTGTAACTCTCCCCCTCTCCACCTCTCCTCTCCCCTGTAACTCTCCCCCTCTCCACCTCTCCTCTCCCCTGTAACTCTCCCCCTCTCCACCTCTCCTCTCCCCTGTAACTCTCCCCCTCTCCTCTCCCCTGTAACTCTCCCCCTCTCCCACTCTCCTCTCCCCTGTAACTCTTCCCCTCTCCACCTCTCCTCTCCCCTGTAACTCTCCCCCTCTCCACCTCTCCTCTCCCCTGTAACTCTCCCCCTCTCCACCTCTCCTCTCCCCTGTAACTCTCCCCCTCTCCACCTCTCCTCTCCCCTGTAACTCTTCCCCTCTCCACCTCTCCTCTCCCCTGTAACTCTCCCCCTCTCCACCTCTCCTCTCCCCTGTAACTCTCCCCCTCTCCTCTCCCCTGTAACTCTCCCCCTCTCCCCCTCTCCTCTCCCCCTCTCCTCTCCCCCTCTCCACCTCTCCTCTCCCCTGTAACTCTCCCCCAGGGCGAGGTTGAGAAAGAGAATACCTTCTCAGACAACTTACCTGATCACTAAAGGTGAATAGAATGAATAACTACACACACACACCATTCACACAACTTTTCACATGCACACACACAGGCGCGCACACACACTTACACACCCCCAGCCAGTCCCTGACCTCTGTCTGACCTCTGTGTGATGTGTGTTTTAGGATGGCTTCATGGTGCCAGAGGACGACAAGGTGGAAGAGGCGCCACAGGGAGACCAGGAAGAATACTAAACATTCCTCCTTTCTCTCCATCACTCCACACCTCCTTTCCCTCCATCACTCCACACCTCCTTTCCCTCCATCACTCCACACCTCCTTTCTCTCCATCACTCCACACCTCCTTTCTCTCCATCACTCCACACCTCCTTTCTCTCCATCACTCCACACCTCCTTTCTCTCCATCACTCCACACCTCCTTTCTCTCCGTCACTCCACACCTCCTTTCTCTCCATCACTCCACACCTCCTTTCTCTCCATCACTCCACACCTCCTTTCCCTCCATCACTCCACACCTCCTTTCTCTCCGTCACTCCACACCTCCTTTCTCTCCATCACTCCACACCTCCTTTCTCTCCGTCACTCCACACCTCCTTTCTCTCCATCACTCCACACCTCCTTTCTCTCCATCACTCCACACCTCCATCACTCCACACCTCCTTTCTCTCCGTCACTCCACACCTCCTTTCTCGCCATCACTCCACACCTCCTTTCTCGCCATCACTCCACACCTCCTTTCTCGCCATCACTCCACACCTCCTTTCTCGCCATCACTCCACACCTCCTTTCTCTCCATCACTCCACACCTCCATCACTCCACACCTCCTTTCTCTCCATCACTCCACACCTTCTTTCTCTCCATCACTCCACACCTCCTTTCTCTCCATCACTCCACACCTCCTTTCTCTCCATCACTCCACACCTCCTTTCTCTCCATCACTCCACACCTCCATCACTCCACACCTCCTTTCTCTCCGTCACTCCACACCTCCTTTCTCGCCATCACTCCACACCTCCTTTCTCTCCGTCACTCCACACCTCCTTTCTCTCCATCACTCCACACCTCCTTTCTCTCCATCACTCCACACCTCCTTTCTCTCCATCACTCCACACCTCCTTTCTCCCCATCACTCCACACCTCATTTCTCTCCACTCTTCCCTCCCTGGATCACCTCTTCAACATTCTCATCTCCTTCCCCTCATTTTTTACTCTCTCTTTCTTTTTTGTTCTGTTGCACAGCCTCATCCCTCCTCACTTCCTCCTTCCCTTCTCTTCCCCCATCCTCTCCCAACCACCCCCCAACCCCCAAGAGATGTCTGCTCATGACAGTTAATCTGTATGGGCGTTGTTAACAGGATGCTAGGCTAATAGCTAGCTCTGAACAGTTAATCTGTATGGGCGTTGTTAACAGGATGCTAGGCTAATAGCTAGCTCTGAACAGTTAATCTGTATGGGCGTTGTTAGCAGGACACTAGACTAATAGCTAGCTCTGAACAGTTAATCTGTATGGACGTTGTTAGCAGGACACTAGACTAATAGCTAGCTCTGAACAGTTAATCTGTATGGGCGTTGTTAACAGGATGCTAGGCTAATAGCTAGCTCTGAACAGTTAATCTGTATGGGCGTTGTTAGCAGGACACTAGACTAATAGCTAGCTCTGAACAGTTAATCTGTATGGGCGTTGTTAACAGGATGCTAGGCTAATAGCTAGCTCTGAACAGTTAATCTGTATGGACGTTGTTAGCAGGACACTAGACTAATAGCTAGCTCTGAACAGTTAATCTGTATGGGCGTTGTTAGCAGGACACTAGACTAATAGCTAGCTCTGAACAGTTAATCTGTATGGACGTTGTTAGCAGGACACTAGACTAATAGCTAGCTCTGAACAGTTAATCTGTATGGACGTTGTTAACAGGATGCTAGGCTAATAGCTAGCTCTGAACAGTTAATCTGTATGGGCGTTGTTAGCAGGACACTAGACTAATAGCTAGCTCTGAACAGTTAATCTGTATGGACATTGTTAGCAGGACACTAGACTAATAGCTAGCTCTGAACAGTTAATCTGTATGGGCATTGTTAGCAGGACACTAGACTAATAGCTAGCTCTGAACAGTTAATCTGTATGGGCGTTGTTAGCAGGACACTAGACTAATAGCTAGCTCTGAACAGTTAATCTGTATGGACGTTGTTAGCAGGACACTAGACTAATAGCTAGCTCTGAACAGTTAATCTGTATGGACGTTGTTAGCAGGACACTAGACTAATAGCTAGCTCTGAACAGTTAATCTGTATGGACGTTGTTAGCAGGACACTAGACTAATAGCTAGCTCTGAACAGTTAATCTGTATGGACGTTGTTAGCAGGACACTAGACTAATAGCTAGCTCTGAACAGTTAATCTGTATGGGCGTTGTTAACAGGATGCTAGGCTAATAGCTAGCTCTGAACAGTTAATCTGTATGGGCGTTGTTAGCAGGACACTAGACTAATAGCTAGCTCTGAACAGTTAATCTGTATGGACGTTGTTAGCAGGACACTAGACTAATAGCTAGCTCTGAACAGTTAATCTGTATGGGCGTTGTTAACAGGACGCTAGGCTAATAGCTAGCTCTGAACAGTTAATCTGTATGGGCGTTGTTAGCAGGACACTAGACTAATAGCTAGCTCTGAACAGTTAATCTGTATGGACGTTGTTAGCAGGACACTAGACTAATAGCTAGCTCTGAACAGTTAATCTGTATGGGCGTTGTTAGCAGGACACTAGACTAATAGCTAGCTCTGAACAGTTAATCTGTATGGACGTTGTTAGCAGGACACTAGACTAATAGCTAGCTCTGAACAGTTAATCTGTATGGGCGTTGTTAGCAGGACACTAGACTAATAGCTAGCTCTGAACAGTTAATCTGTATGGACGTTGTTAGCAGGACACTAGACTAATAGCTAGCTCTGAACAGTTAATCTGTATGGGCGTTGTTAACAGGATGCTAGGCTAATAGCTAGCTCTGAACAGTTAATCTGTATGGACGTTGTTAGCAGGACACTAGACTAATAGCTAGCTCTGAACAGTTAATCTGTATGGACATTGTTAGCAGGACACTAGACTAATAGCTAGCTCTGAACAGTTAATCTGTATGGACGTTGTTAGCAGGATGCTAGGCTAATAGCTAGCTCTGAACAGTTAATCTGTATGGACGTTGTTAGCAGGACACTAGACTAATAGCTAGCTCTGAACAGTTAATCTGTATGGACATTGTTAGCAGGACACTAGACTAATAGCTAGCTCTGAACAGTTAATCTGTATGGGCGTTGTTAGCAGGACACTAGACTAATAGCTAGCTCTGAACAGTTAATCTGTATGGACGTTGTTAGCAGGACACTAGACTAATAGCTAGCTCTGAACAGTTAATCTGTATGGACATTGTTAGCAGGACACTAGACTAATAGCTAGCTCTGAACAGTTAATCTGTATGGACGTTGTTAGCAGGACACTAGACTAATAGCTAGCTCTGAACAGTTAATCTGTATGGACGTTGTTAACAGGATGCTAGGCTAATAGCTAGCTCTGAACAGTTAATCTGTATGGGCGTTGTTAACAGGTTGCTAGGCTAATAGCTAGCTCTACCAAAAATGGTGATGAGAGCAAGCCCAGTGGCCAGTAGTGGGAGATGAAAAAAATGTCTGTTTGCAAAACTAGAATCTGTAACAAACAGAGTGTACTGCGTTTTGTAGACTTTATCCTTTACTAAAGTTTCAAACAAATTGCATTGTTTAGAAGGAGTTCAAAGGGGAGTTAATGCACACATGCCCTTCAGAGTAGGTGTGCCCTGATGTAAATATGCAAATAAATGCTAGAATGTGCCAATAGGATCTCACTAGCTCATGCTTGGCTCTGCCCACTATGGTTTATTTGCTCCCATTGGAAACGACAGACTCTGGTCTATCTTGGATTAGTTATAAAAATCTTTGGTTAATCTGTATGGGAGGTGTTAGCAGGGTGCTAGGCTAATGGATAGTGTAAATGAGATGTCAGGTTGTTAGCACAAAGCATGGATCTATAGCTCCCTCTGTCTGTAGAGGCAGGTCACACATCAAACTCAATAATCTCTGAACCCAGAACCAATTACATTTACATTTTAGTCATTTAGCAGACGCTCTTATCCAGAGCGACTTACAGTTAGTGAGTGCATACATTTTCATACTGTTGCAATTCTCGCATGCTTCTCTCGGATTGGGGAGAGACTCACTCCACTGACTTACTGGCCCAGTTCAGCATTAAGGCTCAGCATCTACCTACCATATCAGTCATCAGTCCATACCACTGCATTAATAATATGACCAAAGCAGCACCACCATGTTGTCACTCGTCAAGTCACCCTGTCGTCAGGGAAACAGCTTGTTTTAAAGAAGCTATTAACCAGACAGCATTATTTTCTATCTATCTTTCTTTCCTTCTTTCTTTATCGGTTATTTTCGGTTCCTTCAGAACTTTGGATTGGAGAGGGGATAGGGGTGGGTGGAGGAGCTTGCACCAATTGTAGCAAAACAAACGAATCAGAATGATCCAGAGACCTACATGCAGGGTGATTGGCTCAGGCCAGCAGGAAGCAGAGAGACGGGGCTCTCTATTCAGCAGGGAGCAACATTACAGAACATTCAGATAGAGCTGGATTACAGTAGAACAGACAGAACTGTATGTCAGAATCGGGTCAACTCTATTTCTTACATTTCTATCTGCAACGTTCTGCAGGTTTTAACCACTGAATTCGCCCTGGGTTTTTGTATTGTTTTGAATGTGGAGTTAGTTAGCGTTAGCATGGAGTGGCTAACAGGTTAACAAGCTGGTTAATGTGAATCTATTTATTACCCAGAGAAGGCTTTTATTAATGAACAAAAACACACTACTATACCATAGATTAAAATGGGGGAATATTGATTAGTGTTTTTAGCTGCTGTCTTTGATTTTGATTTTCTTTTGGTTGTTGACATGTTGCACTGCGTTAAAACGCCACAGCCTCTGCCATGGTGCTGGGGAGCGGGGCTTAGTGTTGACTGACAGTTGCCCCTGGTTGTCATAGCAGCCCTGTGATAGACATGCATTGTTTGAAGTTTTATTACGAGGCTGAATAAAGAGATGGGTTCAAAACCAGAAGGAATAGGCTGGTCGACTCTTATTGTAGGAGTGGACACACACAGACACACACAGACACAGACAGACAGACACACACAGACTGTCACATTCGTTCATAGACGGGACGGACCAAGGCGCAGCGTGATATGCATACATGTTTATTTAAACTTCATAAACACTCAACAAAACAATAAACGAAACGAAACGTGAAGTCCAAGGTAGACACAAACAACATACCTTTCACGGAACAAGATCCCACAACCCACTAGTGCCAATAGGCTGCCTAAGTATGGTCCCCAATCAGAGACAACGAGCGACATCTGCCTCTGATTGGGAACCACACCGGCCAACATAGATCTAGACCTACTAGATCCTATAACATAGAACAAGCACAACAAGGAATATACACACCCTGACTCAACATATAAGCGTCCCCTGAGTCAGGGCGTGACAGTACCCCCCCCAAAGGTGCGGACTCCGACCGCACAACATAAACAGGGTAGGGGCTGGGTGGGCATTCCGCCTCGGAGGCGGATCCGGCTCAGGGCGTGACGACCTCTCCCTCTCCGCCTCCCTGTTGCGCCCCTGGTCTGGTCTGGACCTCGGCGCGCTGCTTCCCCTCTCCTTCCTCCCACGAAGTACCAAGCCCTGTCTGGACCCTGGTGTGGGAGACCCCGAACCTGGAGAGGGGCTGACGTCTGGGTCTGGACTGGAGCCGCTGACCGGAGCAGGATCAGGCACCGGCGGAGCGGACTGCTCTGGCTCCGGAGTGGAACAGCTGACCGGAACTGGATCAGGCACCGGTGGAACGGACACGGGCCGTGCCGGACTGGACAAACGCACCACTGGTTTGGTGCGAGGAGCAGGAACAGGCCGGGCCGAGCTGGCGACGCGCACCACTGGCTTGGTGCGAGGAGCAGGAACAGGCCGGGCCGGGCTGGCGACGCGCACCACTGGCTTGGTGCGAGGGACAGGAACAGGCCGGACCGGGCTGGCGACACGAACCACTGGCTTGGTGCGAGGGTCAGGAACAGGCCGGACCGGGCTGGCGATGCGCACCACTGGCTTGGTGCGAGGGACAGGAACAGGCCGGACCGGGCTGGCGACGCGCACCACTGGCTTGGTGCGAGGAGCAGGAACAGGCCGGACCGGGCTGGCGACGCGCACCACTGGCTTGGTGCGAGGAGCAGGAACGGGTCGGGCCGTACTGGGAACACGCACCACTGGCTTAGTGCGGGGAGCAGGAACGGGCCGGACCGGACTGGCGACACGCACCACAGGCTTGGTGCGAGGAGCGGGACTGAGTTCCTTTATTAACCCCCGCTCCTTCTGCTGCCTAACCAGCTCCTCTCGCCGTGCCTCTTTCCTTCTCCCTTCTAGCCTCCTGTAGCGCCTCCCTCTGACCGAATAACTCCTGCTCCCTCTGAACCAATAGCCCCCGTAACATGGTGGCCTCCTCTCCTAACCTGCAGATTCGCCCTTCCACGGCCTCCTGCTGCCTCGTCATCCACCCCGTGTGCCCCCCAAAAAAAATTATTGGGGTTGCCTCTCGGGTCTCCGTCATCGGCCCGGTTGGCGCCGTTTCTCCTCTCCTACCTGGGCATCAACCTTCATCGCCTCCCGATAACGGACGGCCTCCTCCTCAGAAATTCTCCCCCAACCGAGGAGGACATCTACTAAAGTTACCTCCCGTTGAATCCCCGGCGTTTGCTCCTTCTGGGCACGCTGCTTGGTCCTTGTTTGGTGGGATCTTCTGTCACGTTCGTTCATAGACGGGACGGACCAAGGCACAGCGTGATATGCATACATGTTTATTTAAACGTAATAAACACTCGACAAAACAATAAACGAAACGAAACGTGAAGTCCAAGGTAGACACAAACAACATACCTTTCACGGAACAAGATCCCACAACCCACTAGTGCCAATAGGCTGCCTAAGTATGGTCCCCAATCAGAGACAACGAGCGACAGCTGCCTCTGATTGGGAACCACACCGGCCAACATAGATCTAGACCTACTAGATCCTATAACATAGAACAAGCACAACAAGGAATATACACACCCTGACTCAACATATAAGCGTCCCCTGAGTCAGGGCGTGAGACAGACAGACACACACACATAGGCCTAGATTCAGGGCTGGATTCAATCTGTAGCGCTGAAGAGCTGCGTTACAGTGCAATATAAGTTTAAAGGCAATGTCCCGTGAAAGCGGAGACTGCATTCAGGGTATAACACTGCATATGTCAGCTCATATGCTGGAGCACTCCACATCACCTCTCCAATCAGTCTTGCCAGACAGAGTGCTTGGTGACAGCTTGGTAAGTAAGTTCTGTCTCTGACTGCTGGGTTTAAAACCATGATTTAACAGGCAACAGTAAACATGCACCGCGCCCCTCTTGGGCCAATCAGTGTAATTTATAAATGATGGATCTCTATGGCAAGATGTATCATTCACCCAAGTTTCATCAACATCGGGCTAGTGGTGTCTAAGATACCGTGTGGGTTAGCTAGACTCATATCCCTGAGCTTGTGTGCCAAATTTCAGCGCTCTGAGTAAAACAGATCAAGAGATATATGCCTGTTTTAACTCCACCGTTTGGTCGATATTAATATTCTTGCATATGTTGAGTCTTCTTTTATTTTATTAGGATCCCCATTAGCTGTTGCAAAAGCAGCAGCTACTCTTCCTGGAGTCAACACAAAACATGAAACATGACATAATACAGAACATTAATACACAACAACAGCTCAAGGACAGAACTACATCAATTTCGAAAAAATTACAAAAATGCACACGTAGCCTACATATCAATACATACAAACTATCTAGGTCAAATAGGGGAGAGGCGTTGTGCCGTGAGGTGTTGCTTTATCTGTTTTTGAAACCAGGTTTGCTGTTCATTTGAGCAATATGAGATGGAACGGAGTTCCATGCAATAATGGCTCTATATAATACTGTACGCTTTCTTGAATTTGTTCTGGATTTGGGGACTGTGAAAAGACCTTTGGTGGCATGTCTGGTAGGGTAAGTGTGTGTGTCAGAGCTGTGTTTAAGTTGACTATGCAAACTATTTACGATTTTCAACACATTGTTTCTTAAGTGATGCAGTCAGTCTCTCCTCAACTCTTAGCCAAGAGAGACTGGCATGCATAATATTTATATCAGCTGTCTGATTACAATGAAGAACAAGACGTGCCGCTCTGTTCTGGGCCATCTGCAGCTTAACTAGGTATTTCCTTGCAGCTCTGGACAACCTGACTGGACAAGAATCAAGATTAGACAAAACTAGAGCCTGCAGAACTTTTTAGTATTTTTTAGTTAGTATTATTTTTTATTTTATTTTTTTTCGGGGGGAATGGACCCCCATGTTTTTTTAATATATATATATTCCCCTTTATTACTTTTCAACCCCGCCATCCTTTCCCTACTTGGAGTAAATTAGTGAACAACAACGCCCAGGCCTCTACTTCCGGTCTATAATTACTAATATACTTACTATCTACACTTTATGGACAGAGTTAATTTTACAATAATTCTATTATATATATATATATATATATATATATATATATATATATATTTTATTTTTATTTTTTTTGCTCCTGAACTTCTTCTACTCTCAACCTCTCCGATCATTTTCATGATGTCCATCCGGTTTGCTTCTATATGTCATATCTTTCTAACTGTGCTCTTTCCCAAAAGCTCCCAACATACAACCTATATACTTATTATGGACACAGTATGCTTACATTATTAGCTATCTTTGTTATTATTTGTTGTTAGTTGTTATTAGTCCCATCCTTCAACTCTATTCAATACCTCCCATCTATCTCTTAACACCATCCATATTGGATTTCTATTTGCCATATATTTTTCAACTGTACTGTGATGTTTTACAAAAGTTTGAACCTTTCTATTCTCATTGCTTCTACAGATTGTGAATTAAAAATAAACATTTTTGCTAAAAGTATTATTATATTATTGATTGATTGACTATGACTTTTCAGATCACCCAGTAATGCTATCTGCAAGGTTAGTTCCAGGTAAATATTGCAATCCTTCAGCCATTCCTGGACCTGTGTCCAAAAACAAGCTACAAATGGACAGAACCAAAACAAATGATCTAATGATTCTGTCTCTTCACAGCAAAATCTGCAAAGCTGGGAAGATTGTATCCCCCATATAAATAACATTCTATTGGTAGCAAGAATTTTATATAATAATTTAAATTGAAAGATTCAAATTTTTGAATCCGGTGTCGTTTTGCGTGTCAGTTCATAAACACTATGCCATGGGATCGGTACGTCAAAGATCTCTTCCCAACTACTTTGCAATCTATATGGGACGGCTGTCAATCCTTTGGTCCTTAAGTGAAACTGATATACTTTTTTATTTATCACAGTTTTCCTTAACCAATTATGTTCTTTAATGCAAGGCCGACAGACAAGTTCCTTACTTTCTCCCCCTTCCACTTTCCTCTTCCACTGCCTGCAGAACTTGCTTTTTAGAGTGTGGGGTCAAAAAAGCAGAGCATCTCTTTACTACTGCCAGACCTCTCCCCATCTTTACAACCATTGAATCTATATGTTTTGACCATGATAGTTTACAATCTAAGGTAACGCCAAGTAATTTAGTCTCCTCAACTTGTTCAACAGCCACACCATTCATTACCAGATTCAGCTGAGGTCTAGAACTTAGGGAATGATTTGTACCAAATACAATGCTCTTAGTTTTAGAGATGTTCAGGACCAGTTTATTACTGGCCACCCATTCCAAAACAGACTGCAACTCCTTGTTAAGGGTTTCAGTGACTTCATTAGCTGTGGTTGCTGATGCGTATATGGTTGAATCATCAGCATACATGGACACACATGCTTTGTTTAATGCCAGTGGCAGGTCATTGGTAAAAATAGAAAAGAGTAGAGGGCCTAGAGAGCTGCCCTGCGGTACACCACACTTTACATACATATGACATTAGAGAAGCTTCCATTAAAGAAAACCCTCTGAGTTCTATTAGATAGATAGCTCTGAGTCCACAATATGGCAGCCAGACTTATTAGCCACTCCTTTAGCCCCATCTCTTTCAACCAGACAGTTTTTCAATTCCTCATCAATCCATGGAGCCTTAACAGTTCTAACAGTCAGTTTCTTAACAGGTGCATGCTTATCAATAATTGGAAGAAGCAATTTAATAAATTCATCAAGTGCAGCGTCTGGATGCTCCTTATTAATCACATCAGACCAACAAATATTTTTTACATCATCCACATAAGAGTCAAAATCTTTTGTATGATCTCTTATACACTATTTTAGGCCCAGCTTTTGGAACTTTGTCTTTCCTGGATATAGCCACTATATTGTGATCACTGCATTCAATGGGTACGGATACAGCTTTAGAACAAAGTTCTACAGTATTAGTAAAAATGTGATCGATACATGTGGATGATCTTGTTCCTGTAGTATTTGTAAACACCCTGGTAGGTTGATTAATAACCTGAACCAGATTACAGGCACTGGTTACAGTAAGAAGCTTCCTCTTGAGCGGACAGCTTGATGAAAACCAGTCAATATTCAGGTCCCCAAGAATGTTGACCTCTCTGTTTACATCACATACACTATCAAGTATTTCACACATATTATTTAGATACTGACTGTTAGCACTTGGTGGCCTATAGCAACACGCCAAAAGAAAATGCTTTAGATGTGCCAAGTGAACCAGCAACCACAACACTTCAATAACACTTGACATAAGATCTTCTCTAAGCATTACAGGGATATGGCTCTGAATATATACAGCAACACCTCCCCCATAAGCATTCCTGTCTCTTCTATAGATGTTATATCCTTGTATTGCTACTGGTGCATCAGTGAGTCTCAGAAATTGCTCATATGTGACCCGTTTCAGGAAACTAGGCATATGTCGTAAGTCACGACTTCACAGAGACATTTGAACATCATTGTTTTAAAATCAATGTGTTTTTTGGCAGAAATGCTTTCTGGAACATGTGAACTTTCATGTGCCTTAATAACAAATTGTATTCCATCTGTAAATACAAATACAATTGTTAAACTACGAGCCTTGTTGGTTTAGCCACAGAAAAAGAAAGCAACCTTCCCACTAGCCATGATTGGCTGAGATAATGAGTGGGCTGTACACAGAAGGCCGAGAGAAGCCTTCTTTGTACTTGAGCCGGTCAGTCTGTGTTGATAATCCTGTCAAACGCGGCTTTAAAAAAAAAATGTATTGTGTAGTGGAGCTGCATAAGTGTTGCTCTCCACTTTCTGGAGGATCGAGTTTTGAACTCAGTGGAATTAGAGTATGATAGCTAAAGAGATGGAGAAAACACCTGTCTCTGGATTACATCTTCAAACTAAGGGCAACCATGGCATCCGTGAGAGGGAGACGCGTCCATCATGCATGATGATGTATACGTGTAAGATAGTCTAGCTAGCTACATTTTAAGATATTACACGTTTCTAATTTTGACAGAAAGTGGTTTCAATTCAAGCTAAAGTGTACTGTTAGCTAGCTAGCTAACGTTAGCTGGCTGGCTCTCTAGCTAACATTACGTGTATGACGTTATAATTCATTGTTGTTTAACTAGCTAATGTTAGCTGGATGGCTCGTTAGCTAACTTTATGTGACGTGTGTGATCTTACACAATGTTTACCTAGCTAGGTTCATTGTTTACCTAGCTAGCTAGCTACATGTCTTAAGCTAAAGTGTACTGTTAGCTAGCTAGCTAACGTTAGCTGGCTGGCTCCCTAGCTAACGTTACGTGTATGACGTTATTATTCGTATCCCAGAACCGTTTGCTTTGCTAGTTAGAGCCTAATGTTAGCTAGCTAACGTCATTGAACCTGGTTGATTAGCTCCCAGCAGATTCATGCAGGGTAGTAACGACATGATTTGGCACTATGTTCATTGTTGGTTAACTAGCTAACGTTAGCTGGCTGGCTCGTTAGCTAACGTTACGTGACGTGTGTGATTTTACACATTGTTTACCTAGCTAGCTAAAGTGAACAACACCCGTTGGTTATGGCCGGTGTCCGTAAACGTCGGCAAAAAAGCTTAATGAAATTGTTGCCAGCAGAGCTGGTTAGGCTGTTTTCATGTTATCCAGAGGTAAACAAATCATCCGCCAGAGCGTCAGGTGTTCGCTCTGAACGCTCCGAGAGCGAAGCGAGATGGGTGGGGCTAAAGCTTAAGAGGGTGTGAACGATGCTGAATGGGTGTAGACAAAGAATTTGGCTCTATGCCCAAAAATGACGTACATTTTATCTTGGCGGTTCTGAGTTTGTGAGTTGTCTTGAAAGCACCACAAGCTGCTTGAGACGCTGCTCACAGTCTCATGGCCCTGCTACACTATAGCCATCGGCCATTAGCCGTCAGCCATTGAGGAAATGCTTCCTTTGAAATCAATTGGCGTGTTCAAAATTGGTGCGTTCAAGACAACTGGGAACTGCGTTCAAGACAACTGGGAACTCTGGAAAAAAACGAGCTCCGACTGGGAAAAATATTTTGAATGGTCATCCAACTCAGAATTCCAAGTCGGAAATTCATGGCATCTTTCTAGAGCTCCAACTTTCCGATCCGAAGATCCCTGATGTAATGATTTGGCCTCTGTTTTTCCCCCAGAGTTTCCAGTTTACCACAAGTTTACCTGTTTAATAAAGCCCTTTTGTGGGGAAAAACTCATTCTGATTGGCTGGGCCTGGCTCCCCAGTGGGTGGGCCTGGCTGCCATGTGGGTGGGCCTATGCCCTCCCAGGCCCACCCATGGCTGCGCCCCTGCCCAGTCGTGTGAAATCCATAGATTAGGGCCTAATGAATGTATTTCAATTGACTGATTTCCTTCTATGAACTGTAACTCAGTAAAATCTTTGAAATTGTTGCATGGATACTACCTGGCGCCGACGAGGATGGCGGCCTCGCGACTAGCTCTTAGGAAACTTTGCAGTATTTTTTTATGTATAATTTTTTACATTATTAGCTCAGAAAGTGTTTTGTATCATTACATACAGCTGGGGAAAACTATTGGATATCAGAGTGGCGGTAACTCACCAGCATTACGACCAGGAATATGACTTTCCCGGAGCAGATCCTTTGTTTGCTCTCCCCAGGGCAATTGAACTGATTCCAGCGGCTGACCCAAAACATCGCCGGCGGAGGAGAGGCACTCGGAGCGGCCTGCTGGTTCGATTTAGGAGGCGCGCACACCACCCACCGCTTCCAAGTATTCTACTCGCTAATGTTCAGTCTTTGGTTAACAAGATCGACGAACTCCGGGCAAGGATTTATTTCCAGAGAGACATCAAGGCCTGTAACATACTTTGTTTCACGGAAACATGGCTCTCTGGGTATATTCTGTCGAAATCGGTCCAGCCAGATGGGTTCTCAGTTCATTGCGCAGACAGGAATAAATATCTCTCCGGGAAGCAGAATGGCGGAGGTGTGTGTTTCATGATTAACGACTCATGGTGTAATTTTAGTAACATACAGGAACTCGAGTCCTTCTGTTCACCCGACCTAGAATACCTCACAATAAAATGCCGACCGTATTATCTCCCAAGAGAATTCTCTTCGGTTATAGTCACGGCCGTGTATATCCCCCCTCAAGCCGATACCACGACAGCCCTCAAAGAGCTTAACTGGACTTTATGCAAACTGGAAACCACATATCCTGAGGCTGCATTTATTGTAGCCGGGGATTTTAACAAAGCAAATTTGAGGACTAGGCTGCCGAAGTTCTATCAACATATCGACTGTTGTACTCGAGCTGCCAAAATCCTCGACCATTGCTATTGAACTTCCGGGATGGTTATAAGGCCCTCCCACGCCCTCCTTTCGGCAAATCTGACCACGACTCCATTTTGCTCCTCCCTTCCTATAGGCAGAAACTCAAACAGGAAATACCCGTGCTAAGGACTATTCAACGCTGGTCTGACCAATCGGAATCCACGCTTCAAGATTGTTTTGATCACGTGGACTGGGATATGTTCCGGGTAGCTTCCGAAAATAATTTAGACCAATACACTGAAACGGTGACTGAGTTTATCAGGAAGTGTATAGGTGATGTTGTGCCCACTGTGACTATTAAAACCTACCCTAACCAGAAACCGTGGATAGATGGCAGGATTTGCGCCAATCTGAACGAGCGAACCACCGCATACAACCATGCAAGGTGACTGGGAATATGGCAGAATACAAACAGTGTAGCTATTCACTCCGCAAGGCAATTAAACTGGCAAAACATCAGTATAGAGACAAAGTGGAGTCGCAATTCAACGGCTCAGACACGAGCCGTATGTGGCAGGGTCTCCAGACAATCACGGACTACAAAAGGAAAACCAGCCACGTCGCCGACACCGACGTCTCGCTTCCAGACAAGCTAAACACCTTCTTCGCCCGCTTTGAGGATAACACAGTGTCACTGACGAGGCTACCAAGGACTGTGGCCTCTCCTTCTCCGTAGCCGACATGAATAAGACATTTATCCATTTATTAGATCCACAGACGATGCAATCGCCATCACACTGCACACTGCCGTATCCCATCTGGACAAGAAGAATACCTATGTAAGAATGCTGTTCATTGACTATAGCTCAGCCTTCAACACCATAGTACCCTCCAAGCTCATCATTAAGCTCGAGGCCCTGGGTCTGAACCCCGCCCTGTGCAACTGGGTCCTGGACTTCCTGACGGGCTGCCCCCAGGTGGTGAAGGTAGGAAACAACATCTCCACTTCGCTGATCCTCAACACTGGGGCCCCACAAGGGTGCGTGCTCAGCCTCCTCCTGTACTCCCTGTTCACCCATGTCTGCGTGGCCAAGCACGCCTCCAACTCAATCATCAAGTTTGCAGACGACACAACAGTAGTAGGCTTGATTACCAATAATGACGAGACCGCCTACAGGGAGGAGGTGAGGGCTTTGGGAGTGTGGTGCCAGGACAATAACCTCTCACTCAACGTCAACAAAACAAAGGAGCTGATCGTGGACTTCAGGAAACAGCAGAGGGTGCACCCCCCTATCCACATCGACGGGACCGCAGTGGAGAAGGTGGAAAGCTTCAAGTTCCTCGGCGTACACATCACCGACAATCTGAAATGGTCCACCCACGCAGACAGTGTGGTGAAGAAGGTGCAACAGAGCCTCTTCAACCTCAGGAAGCTGAAGAAATTTGGCTTGGCACCTAAAACCCTCAGAAACCTTTACAGATGCACAATTGAGTGCATCCTGTCGGGCTGTATCACCACCTGATACGAAAACTGCACCGCCCGCAACCGCAGGGCTCTCCAGAGGGTGGTGCGGTCTGCCGAACGCATTATCAGGGGCAATCTACCCGCCCTCCATGACACGTACAGCACCCGATGTCACAGGAAGGCCAAAAATATCATCAAGGACATCAACCACCCGAGCCACTGCCTGTTCACCCCGCTATCATCCAGAAGGCGAGGTCAGTACAGGTGCATCAACGCTGGGACCGAGAGGATGAAAAACAGCTTCTATCTCAAGGCCATCAGACTGTTAAATAGCCATCACTAGCACATTAGAGGCTGCTGCTGCCTATTGAAATCACTGGCCACTTTAAGAAATGGAACACTAGTCACTTTAATAATGTTTACAGTCACTTTAATAATGTTTGCAGTTGAAGTCGGAAGTTTACATACACTTAGGTTGGAGTCATTAAAACTCGTTTTTCAACCACTCCACAAATTTCTTGTTAACAAACTTTAGTTTTGGCAAGTTGGTTAGGACATCTACTTTGTGCATGACACAAGTCGTTTTTCCAACAATTGTTTACAGACAGATTATTTCACTTATAATTAATTGTATTACAATTCCAGTGGGTCAGAGGTTTACATACAGTAAGTTGACTGTGGCTTTAAACAGCTTGGAAAATTCCAGAAAATGATGTCATGGCTTTAGAAGCTTCTGATAGGCTAATTTACATAATTTGAGTCAATTGGAGGTATACCTGTGGATGTATTTCAAGGTCTACCTTCAAACTCTTGCTTGACATCATGGGAAAATCAAAAGAAATCAGCCAAGACCTCAGAAAAAAAACTGTAGACCTCCACAAGTCTGGTTCATCCTTGAGAGCAATTTCCAAATGCCTGAAGGTACCACATTCATCTGTACAAACAATAGTACGCAAGTATAAACACCATGGGACCACGCAGCCGTCATACCGCTCAGGAAGGAGACGCATTCTGTCTCCTAGAGATGAACGTACTTTGGTGCGAAAAGTGCAAATCAATCCCAGAACAACAGCAAAGGACCTTGTGAAGATGCTGGAGGAAACAGGTACAAAAGTATCTATATCCACAGTAAAACGAGTCCTATATCGACATAACCTGAAAGGCCGCTCAGCAAGGAAGAAGCCACTGCTCCAAAACTGCCATAAAAAAGCCAAACTACGGTTTGCAACTGCACATGGGGACAAAGATCGTACTTTTTGGAGAAATGTCCTCTTTTCTGATTAAACAAAAATAGAACTGTTTGGCCATAATGACCATCGTTATGTTTGGAGGAAAAAGGGGGGCACTTGCAAGCCGAAGAACACCATCCCAACCGTGAAGCACAGGGGTGGCAGCATCATGCTGTGGGGGTGCTTTGCTGCAGGAGGGACTGGTGCACTTCACAAAATAGATGGCATCATGAGGAAGGAAAATTATATGGATATATTGAAGTAACATCTCAAGACATCAGTCAGGAAGTTAAAGCTTGGTCGCAAATGGGTCTTCCAAATGGACAATAACCCCAAGCATACTTCCAAAGTTGTGGAAAAATGGCTTAAGGACAACCAAGTCAAGGAATTGGAGTGGCCATCACAAAGCCCTGACCTCAATCCTATAGAACATTTGTGGGCAGAACTGAAAAAGCGTGTGTGAGCAAGGAGGCCTTCAAACCTGACTCAGTTACACCAGCTCTGTCATGAGGAATGGGCCAAAATTCACCCAACTTATTGTGGGAAGCTTGTGGAAGGCTACCCGAAACGTTTGACCCAAGTGATGAAAGAAATAAAAGCTGAAATAAATAATTCTCTCTACTATTATTCTGACATTTCACATTCTTAAAATAAAGTGGTGATCCTAACTGACCTAAGACAGGGAATTCTTACTAGGATTAAATGTCAGGAATTGTGAAAAACTGAGTTTAAATGTTTTTGGCTAAGGTGTATGTAAACTTCCGACTTCAACTATACATATATTGCACTACTCATCTCATATGTATATACTGCATTCTATTCTATAATATTCTACTGTATCTTAGTCCATGCCGCTCTGTCATTGCTTGTCCATATATGTATATATTCTTAAATCCCATTCCTTACTAGTTTTGTGTGTATTGGGTATATGTTGTGAAATTGTTAGATATTACTTGTTAGATATTACTACACTGTCGGAGCTAGAAGCACAAGCATTTCGCTACACCCGCTATAACATCTGCTAAACACGTGTATGTGACAAATAAGATTTGATTTGATTTGATCTGATGTTGCGTTTATAATTTTGTTCATTATATACAATATATCACTACCAGTTCACCGTTAATTCCCGTCTTTGATAATCTACAATGTTGATTCATGGTAATTTATGTGAATACATTCAAACTGCTACACTTGATCAACAAGTTTTGTTTTATTTCATAAAATGTAAGATTTTTGTCAGTGCTATCTAGAACCTAAAAGGCTCTTCCGCTGTCCCCACAGGAGAATCCTTTCAAGAACCCTTTTTGGATCCAGGTAGAACCCTTTTGTGTTCCATTCCACAGAGGGTTGTACATGGAACCCAAAATAGTTTTTACTGGAACCAAAAAGGGTTCTCCTATGGTGACAGCCAAAGAACCCTGTTGAAGCCCCTTTTTCTAAGAGTGTACTCAATACGTTCAACCTGTTCAGTGTGCACCATGTATTTATGTACTCCAACATCTGCCTGGTATTAAAGATAACAAGCAGCACCAGCACCTTCAAAGATTTTCTTCAACCTCTGCTCAAACTTAAATAGTGGTGTTCCAAGAACCTCCACCAGGGGGTGAATGTAGCATCTTCAAACGGTCCACCACCTTCTCCCAAACGGTCCACCACCTTCTCCCAAACGGTCCACCACCTTCTCCCAAACGGTCCACCACCTTCTCCCAAACGGTCCACCACCTTCTCCCAAACGGTCCACCACCTTCTCCCAAACGGTCCACCACCTTCTCCCAAACGGTCCACCACCTTCTCCCAAACGGTCCACCACCTTCTCCCAAACTGCTTTCTCATACAAAGCAATAAAGACATGGAATGGCTTCACCTCAACATGGATCAAATCAAATGTTATTTGTCACATGAGCCGAATAAAACCTTACCGTGAAATGCTTACTTACGAAACCTTAACCAACAATGCAGAGTTTTTAGAAAAGTAAGAAAAATTTGCTAAACTGAAGGAAAAATAGTAACACAATAACGAGGCTATTTATATCAAGTCGAATCAGACACTGATTTTGATCTAATAGGTAACATTGACCTTTTTATTGCAACAGAATACACACTAAAAAACAAACATTACATTTCAATAGGTGCAATAACATAGCTCTGTACACTATGTTGATGAGATTATGTGTTTCTATATTTTACAATGGAAATGGCTTCAGGAATTATGTCCTGTAAAAAAAAAATATGTATTTGTGTTTTAATATGTACAATATTTTGTTAGTATATATGTATTCATGTTTATATGTTCACCTGTTTATGAGACTTAGCCTATGTTGTTGAAGGCTACATTGTCCCTTTCCAAATAAACGTAATAAACAGTCTAAAAGCTGTAGCTTCTTAAAGTATTCTCTTTCTTCACCTTTTTTTTCTTCACCTCACAAGAGTCAACAAACTCTTTTTTTTGTGCTCTTTACCCCTGTCCAGTGTGCATTTACAGGCAATGTTAACGCTCTAACCCAGAGACTCTTTCTAGAGTCTCGCTCCAGAGACTCTAGAAAGAGTGCCAGGGGGCACCAGTACATCCACCCAGCTCCCTGCACCAGGGAGATTGGGGAGAGGGCAAGAGAGATCTGGGGCCGAATCGGGGAGGGAGGGCCGACCCTTGGAGAGGGGGCGCGGCCGAGGGCACCAAGGGGTGCCACTACATCCAGCCAGCTTCCTGCTCCAGGGAATGTGGGGAGAGGGCCAGAGAGTGCTGCGGGCAAAGCAGTAAGGGGGGCCCGACCCGGGGCCAGCAGGTGGCACCACTAGATCCACCCAGCTCCCTGCAGGAGGGGGGAGGGCCCAGAGAGGGCTGGTCTCGACCCAAGGAGGGTTGTGTGGAGCCAAGGCCACCAGGTGGCGCCACTACATCCAGCCAGCTCCCTGCCCCAGGCTCCAGCTCCCTTCCCCAGGCTCCAGCTCCCTGCCCCAGGCTCCAACTCCCTGCCCCAGGCTCCAGCTCCCTTCCCCAGGCTCCAGCTCCCTGCCCCAGGCTCCAGCTCCCTGCCCCAGGCTCCAGCTCCCTGCCCCAGGCTCCAACTCCCTGCCCCAGGCTCCAGCTCCCTGCCCCAGGCTCCAGCTCCCTTCCCCAGGCTCCAGCTCCCTGCCCCAGGCTCCAACTCCCTGCCCCAGGCTCCAGCTCCCTGCCCCAGGCTCCAGCTCCCTTCCCCAGGCTCCAGCTCCCTGCCCCAGGCTCCAGCTCCCTGCCCCAGGCTCCAGCTCCCTTCCCCAGGCTCCAGCTCCCTGCCCCAGGCTCCAGCTCCCTGCCCCAGGCTCCAGCTCCCTTCCCCAGGCTCCAGCTCCCTTCCCCAGGCTCCAGCTCCCTGCCCCAGGCTCCAGCTCCCTTCCCCAGGCTCCAGCTCCCTGCCCCAGGTTCCAACTCCCTGCCCCAGGCTCCAGCTCCCTTCCCCAGGCTCCAGCTCCCTGCCCCAGGTTCCAACTCCCTGCCCCAGGCTCCAGCTCCCTGCCCCAGGCTCCAGCTCCCTTCCCCAGGCTCCAGCTCCCTGCCCCAGGCTCCAGCTCCCTTCCCCAGGCTCCAGCTCCCCGCCCCAGGCTCCAGCTCCCTGCCCCAGGCTCCAGCTCCCCGCCCCGCTCCCTGCCCCAGGCTCCACAGTTTATAATCCAGGGTTACACCGTAAGCAATGTACTCTCCTCAACTTGCTCAATTTCCTGATTATTCATTACAAGATTTTGTTGAGGTTTAGGGTTTAGTAAATGATTTGTCCCAAAAACAATGCTTTTAGTTTTTGAAATATTTAGGACTAACTTATTCCTTGCCACCAACTCTGAAACTAACTGCAGCTCTTTGTTAAGTATTGCAGTCATTTCAGTTGCTGTAGTAGGTGACGTGTATAGTTTTGAGTCATCCGCATACATAGACACACTGGTTTACTCAAAGCCAGTGGCATGTCATAATGACACAAGGGTTTTTCTTTATTTTTACTATTTTCTACATTGTAGAATAATAGTGAAGACATCAAAACTATGAAATAACACATATGGAATCATGTAGTAACCAAAAAGTGTTAATAAATCACAATACATTTTATATTTTATATTCTTCAAAGTAGCCACCCTTTGCCATGATGACAGCTTTGCACAATCATGGCATTCTCTCAACCAGCTTCATGAGGAAGGTTTTTCCAACAGACTTGAAGGAGTTCCCACATATGCTGAGCTCTTGTTGGCTGCTTTTCATTCACTCTGAGGTCCAACTCATCCCAAACCATCTCAATTGGTTAGTGGTCAGGTGATTGTGGAGGCCAGGTCATCTGATGCAGCACTCCATCACTCTCCATCTTGGTCAAATAGCCCTTCCACAGCCTGGAGGTGTGTTGGGGTCTAATAGCCCTTCCACAGCCTGGAGGTGTGTTGGGGTCTAATAGCCCTTCCACAGCCTGGAGGTGTGTTGGGGTCTAATAGCCCTTCCACAGCCTGGAGGTGTGTTGGGGTCTAATAGCCCTTCCACAGCCTGGAGGTGTGTTGGGGTCTAATAGCCCTTCCACAGCCTGGAGGTGTGTTGGGTCATTGTCCTTGTCCTGTTAGAAGGTAACAGATTATTTTATTATTAAAATTTGACTTTCATTGTGTTCCATGGTCTTTATCGCCCCCTGGTGGAGCTTTCTGGTACTTTAAAAGACTGCACAACCGGAAGTAGAGTAGAGTAGTCATTCTGCACGCAGACAAGCAGCTAGAAACAACGCTACAGTTCTTTCTGTGCAGATATTTCTTGTCTCGCTTCAGTCTCTGAAAATATTTGTTTGTAAGTTCAATTCAAGCATATTGCTAGTGATGATAGTATTGTTATTGATAGAATTGCTTACTTATTTATGTTAGTTGGTTACGTTTACTCACGCAAATGACCTTGCCTTTCATGTATGCCGTCAGCTGTATTCATTTGCTTGTGCGTCATGTAAGCGAATTGTAAAACATACTATAGTTTTGTTACTGTTTCTAGTGTAATATGCTTTGTTATTGTACAGAGGTGTTTGTACATTATTAGAGTAATGAAAGGAGTTGGCTAGTTGTTACTCATGGTAATTATCTATCTGGTTTGGCGTCATGTCAGATACATGGGACCTTGGCAATGCTTTGTATTTATGCAACTTCAACTTGAAATGTGTAATGTACAGCTGCAGTATGTCAATGTGAATTGAATACTAAAGTATATTATTTTCTGTATTTTGCAGTTTCACTATATAAACGTTTTCAATATATTAGTTCAAGAAAAGTCACGCCTTGGAAGTTTTATTGAAGACTCAGTTGTTAGCTATCTGTCTAGTTTTGCATGGTAACGCAATTTCAGGGCAGAATAGTCCTGTTGAAAAACAAATGATAGTCCCACTAAGCCCAAACCAGATGGGATGGCGTATCGCTGCAGAATGCTGTGGTAGCCATGCTGGTTAAGGGTGCCTTGAAATCTAAATAAAATCACAGACAGTGTCACCAGCAAAGCACCCCCACACCATAACACCTCCTCCTCCATGCTTCACGGTGGGAACCACTCATGCGGAGATCATCCGTTCAGCTACTCTGCGTCTCACAAAGACACGGTGGTTGGAACGAAAAATCTCAAATTTGGACTCAACAGACCAAAGGACAGATTTCCACCAGTCGAATTCTTGGCCCAAGCAAGTCTTTTCTTCTTATTAGTGTCCTTTAGTAGTGGTTTCTTTGCAGCAATTCGACCATGAAGGCCTGATTCACGCAGTCTCTGAACAGTTGAGGTTGAGATGTGTCTGTTACTTGAACTCTGAAGCAGTTCTTGAAATGTTCCGTATTGACCGACTGTTGTTTCTCTTTGCTTATTTGAGCTGTTCTTGCCATAATATAGACTTGGTATTTTACCAAATAGGGAAATCTTCTGTATACCCCCCCCCCCCCCCCACACCTGTTAATTGAAATGCATTCCGGGTGACTACCTCATGAAGCTGGTTGAGAGAATGCCAAGAGTGTGCAAAGCTGTCATCAAGGCAAAGGGTGGCTATTTGAAGAATATTAAATATATTTTGATTTGTTTAACACCGTTTTGGTTACTACTTGATTCCATATGTGTTATTTCATAGTTTTGATGTCTTCACTATTATTCTACAATGTAAAAAATAATAAAAATAAAGAAAAACCCTTGAATGAGTAGGTGTGTCCAAACATTTGACTGGTACTATATACACTGCTCAAAAAAATAAAGGGAACACTTAAACAACACAATGTAACTCCAAGTCAATCACACTTCTGTGAAATCAAACTGTCCACTTAGGAAGCAACACTGATTGACAATACATTTCACATGCTGTTGTGCAAATGGAATAGACAACAGGTGGAAATTATAGGCAATTAGCAAGACACCCCCAATAAAGGACTGGTTTTGCAGGTGGTGACCACAGACCACTTCTCAGTTCCTATGCTTCCTGGCTGATGTTTTGGTCACTTTTGAATGCTGGCGGTGCTTTCACCCTAGTGGTAGCATGAGACGGAGTCTACAACCCACACAAGTGGCTCAGGTAGTGCAGCTCATCCAGGATGGCACATCAATGCGAGCTGTGGCAAGAAGGTTTGCTGTGTCTGTCAGCGTAGTGTCCAGAGCATGGAGGCGCTACCAGGAGACAGGCCAGTACATCAGGAGATGTGGAGGAGGCCGTAGGAGGGCAACAACCCAGCAGCAGGACTGCTACCTCCGCCTTTGTGCAAGGAGGAGCAGGAGGAGCACTGCCAGAGCCCTGCAAAATGACCTCCAGCAGGCCACAAATGTGCATGTGTCTGCTCAAACGGTCAGAAACAGACTCCATGAGGGTGGTATGAGGGCCCGACGTCCACAGGTGGGGGTTGTGCTTACAGCCCAACACCGTGCAGGACGTTTGGCATTTGCCAGAGAACACTGGCACCCAGTGCTCTTCACAGATGAAAGCAGGTTCACACTGAGCACATGTGACAGACGTGACAGAGTCTGGAGACGCCGTGGAGAACGTTCTGCTGCCTGCAACATCCTCCAGCATGACCGGTTTGGCGGTGGGTCAGTCATGGTGTGGGGTGGCATTTCTTTGGGGGGCCGCACAGCCCTCCATGTGCTCGCCAGAGGTAGCCTGACTGCCATTAGGTACCGAGATGAGATCCTCAGACCCCTTGTGAGACCATATGCTGGTGCGGTTGGCCCTGGGTTCCTCCTAATGCAAGACAATGCTAGACCTCATGTGGCTGGAGTGTGTCAGCAGTTCCTGCAAGAGGAAGGCATTGATGCTATGGACCGCCCGTTCCCCAGACCTGAATCCGATTGAGCACATCTGGGACATCATGTCTCGCTCCATCCACCAACGCCACGTTGCACCACAGACTGTCCAGGAGTTGGCGGATGCTTTAGTCCAGGTCTGGGAGGAGATCCCTCAGGAGACCATCCGCCACCTCATCAGGAGCATGCCCAGGCATTGTAGGGAGGTCATACAGGCACGTGGAGGCCACACACACTACTGAGCCTCATTTTGACTTGTTTTAAGGACATTACATCAAAGTTGGATCAGCCTGTAGTGTGGTTTTCCACTTTAATTTTGAGGGTGACTCCAAATCCAGACCTCTATGGGTTGATACATTCGATTTCCATTGATCATTTTTGTGTGATTTTGTTGTCAGCACATTCAACTATGTAAAGAAAATAGTATTTAATAAGATTATTTCATTCATTCAGATCTAGGATGTGTTATTTTAGTGTTCCCTTAATTTTTTTGAGCAGTATATATATATATATATATATATGAGTGTATTCTCCTGTAGGCCTATTGTAAATGTGTATTATTGTAGCGTCATCTTTATTGCAAATATCAATAAAAATACAACTTTAAGCTACATATTCACTTGACAGTGGTAATGAAGTGTCCATTGATCAGCACAGCAATTGATAAAACAGGACCATGTTTGCAAAACAAGTGTTTCTGAGCTTAAGTCAATATTACACAGGTAAGCTAACGGTTAACAGAAATCAGGAATGCAGACAGGCTCTATAGACCTCTAGAACGGTCAACGTAGAGACAGTTCGAAATTTACAGGGGTGGGTACTAGGAGTCTCAGTCTCTTTAACTGAACTGTGCTTCTGTCTGTCAAAGACAATAGTTCTGCCCCATCTATCTTTTGAAGACAATGGTTCTGCCCCATCTATCTGTTGAAGACAATGATTCTGTACTATCATTGTCTTCAACAGATAGATAGTACAGAACCATTGTCTTCAACAGATAGGTAGTACAGAACCATTGTCTTCAACAGCTAGATGGGGCAGAACCATTGTCTTCAACAGATAGATGGGGCAGAACCATTGTCTTCAACAGATAGATGGTACAGAACCATTGTCTTCAACAGATAGATAGTACAGAACCATTGTCTTCAACAGCTAGATGGGGCAGAACCATTGTCTTCAACAGATAGATGGGGCAGAACCATTGTCTTCAACAGATAGATGGGGCAGAACCATTGTCTTCAACAGATAGATAGTACAGAACCATTGTCTTCAACAGATGTTTAACCATCCACGCAGACGGACGCCATCTGATGTAAAACCATAGAATACGTTGGCAGACAGCTCTTAGACATGTTCTGTATAGTTACTGAATACATGTTGGCAGACAGCTCTGAGACATGTTCTGTATAGTTACTGAATACATGTTGGCAGACAGCTCTGAGACATGTTCTGTATAGTTACTGAATACATGTTGGCAGACAGCTCTGAGACATGTTCTGTATAGTTACTGAATACATGTTGGCAGACAGCTCTGAGACATGTTCTGTATAGTTACTGAATACATGTTGGCAGACAGCTCTGAGACATGTTCTGTATAGAGTACACGGTGGTGGAAATTAAGATAGCTGACATTTTTCAGACCAGACTAGTAGAAAATGTTTGTCTTCTCAAATATACCATGGCACAGATTTTGGACCCAAGCTAGTAGGAATTGTGGTCTAGAAGCCCGGCTGGCCAAAATCCTTAAATTCCATACCTGAGTGTTCATATTTGGTGATATTTCATATTTGTATTTAATGTTTGTGTCAAAATGAACAAGGCTTTCTAGTCAATCACCACACACTAAACTGACAGGCGTTTGGAGAGGCATTTTATTAGAAAACACTCCTGTACAGAATGAGGCTGGGGGAGACAGACAGTGCTAATGCAAGAAGAGGTATGGCATCTCACTGCTACTATCTCTGGTCCTCTTCAGCCACCTGTGAGGAGAGAGAAGAGGTCAAGTGAGTCACATCATCAGTGCCAAATGGCACCCTATTCCCTATATTTGACCCTATGGGCCTTGGTCAATAGTAGTGCACTAAATACTAAATAGGGTGCCATTTGGGACGAAGCCACAGACTGACAGGACGGTTAGAACACTATTACAGGTAAACTGATACCAATATCTGTTTCCAGAACCTTCCATGCCTGACTAGGAGGGTTACTCACCCCTTTCTTCAGACCGTATTTAGCTCTCCCTTACCCCATCGCTCACCTCAATCTCTCCCCCCCACACACCACCCACCCACCCACCCAACTCCTCCTTCTCACCGCACCCCCTCACCTCCATCTCTCCTCCTTTCTGGACAAAGCAGTTCTACTCCAGTTTCTTGGGGTTGTTGACAGCTACGTAGTGATATAGAACCACCAGCAGGAACAGAGACACACCCAACATGTTGGCGAAGATGGCTAGCTGCACGTCAGTCACCATTCTGGAGGGGGACACACATAACATCACCATTCTGGAGGGGGACACACATAACATCACCATTCTGGAGGGGGACACATAATATCACCATTCTGGAGGGGGACACACATAACATCACCATTCTGGAGGGGGACACATAATATCACCATTCTGGAGGGGGACACACATAACATCACCATTCTGGAGGGGGACACATAATATCACCATTCTGGAGGGGGACACACATAACATTATAATGTTGGATCAGATAGGATGATACACCACGGTCACTATAAGTTACAGTGGGAGTGGGACCTCACATGGGTGTGTATTCATTACTGAAACAGTTTACTGTTTAAGAACCAAACGGAAGCAAAATAAACGGGGAGAGTCTACCTATAAGAAACGGGGAGAGTCTACCTATAAGAAACGGGGAGAGTCTACCTATAAGAAACGGGGAGAGTCTACCTATAAGAAACGGGGAGAGTCTACCTGAATTTGTACAATAGAAACTCTCGTTTGGGTTTTCCGTTTCGAGTAAACTGTTTCTGTTGCGAAACTTTTTACAACAGAATCGGCGTAATGATTACACCCCTGGTCATCCATGAGAGGCAAGGAACTGACTCAACTAGCCATCTACTTACCTACCTGCCATTCCTTCATTGACATTGGACAACAACTAGCTAGCTAGCTAACTAACGACCTAACGTTAGCTGCACCTGGATGGTTGGCCGCCTAGTCAATGGCACATTATCAATAGATTTTTTTTTAAATCACATGATTATGGCTATCCTAATTTTTAGACACAGGTAGCTTCTGATCTCACGTTGGTGAGCAGCATCCTTAGCCAACGTTACACACAGAAAAACACGATAGGAAATCGGATAGGAAGGCATCACCTACTATGGCAAAATAATACGACTACATTTCAGCAAAAAAAGAAACAATACAATCCTTACGTTATTCCTTGTCGATGTGTGTTTTAGTCGGTTACAGATTCAGTTTGGCTTTCTAATGTGTGACACTTTCCTTGGTTTTCAGTCCTCTCGCTTCCGGCTAGCACAGAGGGCCACGTCAACGTAATGAGAGGGGAGGAGCCACGTCAACGTAATGAGAGGGGAGGAGCCACGTCAACGTAACGAGAAGGAAGGAGCCACGTCAACGTAACAAGAGGGGAGGAGCCGTAGGAACGGCATTCATAGAGCGGCTCATGTCGTAACATGGGCTGGGTTCGTCTATCTACTCCGATTTCACAGCACTCTCGTCTCAGTGTGCCAGAGCTCAGAATAACTGATGAATTTACGAACACACCCCATGATTTCTAACAAAAACTGGGATACAAGGGACGACTCAAAATCCCTTATGAATATTTTAGTAGATAATCTTAATCTAGAATTTCATAATTGAAAATAAATAAATAATTTAGATTTGATACAGGTGGTTGGTCCTCCTCACCAGAGGGGGCGGTAGTGGTGTCCGGCTGCAGGGGACCGGAGGGAGAGGAGTGGCCGAGCTGGATCTGTCGCCTGGCCGGCGTGAGGTGTAGCTGGTTAGCAAACTAGCTAGATGGTGCTTCGCTGCTGCGGTACACGGAACAGAGATCGGAGAGGGCAATAGCTAATGTTCAGATAGCTAGCTAGTTAGAGTAGATCCTGTGAGTTGCCGCCATGGCTCTGTACGAATATGTCAGTCGGGATCAACTGTCGGGCTTCGACAAGTACAAGGTAACGTTAAGAGAGACTGCTCTTCTAGCTAGTGGTTGACAAAGCGTGTAGCTGTTAGCATGCTAACCTGGTTAGCTAGTGTTTGATGTTAAGTAACACCACCATCATTATCGGGTGCTGAACATTCTGGGAAATTCATTTATCTAACGTCAGCTCATATGGTTGGTTTCATATTGTAACTGGCATAGACAAACTGGTTGTCTATTATTCGCTCTGACCGATAAGCGACCTGTCAACATCGGCTAACGTGACGTTAGCTAACTAGTTAGCTAGGTAGAAAGCGCCCGCTTCCCCTCGGGTTAGCCCGGCCACCCGCTAGTGGGCTTTACGGAGCTCCTGTCGTCTGGGCTTGATACACACTCGTGGCCCCCGGCGACCGGTTCGTAATAATACATTCTCCATTCAGGCTGTAAAGACTTTTCCTCCTTAACTCTATTTAATGGCGAGAAGGCGGAAAAAACTGGGAAAATATGCCTACTTTCTTTGAAACATTAATTTCCACAACCATTTCCCACCAGAATACTACTTCCTGATTAGCCAAGTATGGATAGCTGCAGCCCAATATGACGACCGGAGTATGGGCGAGCTGGTGTGTCGAAAGGAGTGGGTTATTGAAAAGCGAATCAGGTAATTGGGCAGATTTGTTGGCACTCAATGACGTTTTGCGTGGCAGATTGGGCTGCTCGACGAGTTGATAACTAATATTGATAACCATCTAGATGTCACCTTAATACAAAGTCTACTACTCAATGGGTAGGGCAGGGCATGAACGGCAACACCGGGACACAGTGCCCTTCGCTCCTACTTGACAAGAACTAATGACCGGCAACGGCGTGGGAAGAAGCTACCTAACAGTAGCAGCCAATATTAGGGTGGCAGTCACAGTACGCACGCATACAATGCATGAAGCAACAGTACACCCATCATAAATACTTTTAATCAAAAATAAACAATCTTCCGTTTTATAACTGAAAATGTACTCCAAACTCTCGCGGTATGTTGCGTGGTAAGAATAGGAAGGCCCCCCAGCCGACCCCTCGGCGCCCCACAGTTTGGGAGGCACTGGTCAAACCTATGGCAGAGCGCTTTCGACACGCCCACTACTTTCCTTTCGACACGCCCACTCGCCCATACTCCGGTCGCCATATTGGGATGCAGCTATCCCCTTGAGGAGGAGTCTACTGTGTCCTGAGGTGAATTGACCATACATTTTCTGTATTCAGGGTTCGCTCAAACATCGTTTTAAGCTTTGTTTTGCTATTGACAGTTACAACTGATTTTGGGATTGTATATCGATTTGCTCTCCATAAATGTCATCTGATTAATTAATTTCAGTCTCTGAATTGTTTAATCAAACTTTTTTTCCGTCAGCTCCTGATATCAGGGCGTAAAAACTACAATCTGTCTCCTGAATTAACCTAGTCTGCATGTGCAACCAGCTGGCACACATTTGCACTAGGCCCAGCTTGTTTTTCCCTGGCTTAACTAGCTGGCCCTGGCTTAACTAGCTGGCCCTGGCTTAACTAGCTGGCCCTGGCTTAACTAGCTGGCCCTGGCTTAACTAGCTGGCCCTGGCTTAACTAGCTGGCCCTGGCTTAACTAGCGGGCCCTGGCTTAACTAGCGGGCCCTGGCTAAACTAGCTGTCCCTGGCTTAACTAGCTGTCCCTGGCTTAACTAGCTGTCCCTGGCTTAACTAGCGGGCCCTGGTTTAACTAGCTGGCCCTGGCTTAACTAGCTGGCCCTGGCTAAACTAGCTGGCTAGTTGAACAATGGTCGTTTTTGTCCTCATTGCCAAACTTCATAAATACTGCACCCTCAACTTCAAAACTAATTTTTCTAGTTATACAATCATAAACTTGAAAATGATGTATTGTTTTGTTGAATAGTCATTACTGGTTCGAGATATGTCGACAGATGATGGTGGCGAAGAATATAATTGTTCCTTAACGTGGATCCAAGTTCAGTTTTGAGATATGTATACAGTCTTGTACCCTTAATCTTCTTTCAACTGACTGTCGTATTTGTTGATTAAATCAGACTTTATTCATATAATGAGTAATCCAGGAATGTCACAAGTTAATTGACACGAGAAAATAGCAACTACGGATCGCAATGACTACAATGAATGGCTAATTACTTCCTGACACTAAGGGTCCACAGAGCTCCTCCTCCTCACCACTCCATATCGAGGATGAGTTGAGTTTTCATAACTGGTCGCGGTATTTGCTAGCAACAACATTGAGTCACCATCAGTCGATGAAAAACGTTTATCGAATACAACCAGACCTTTTCCAAATTTGTGTTACTCAACTCAGCGAGAATATTCATGTGCCAATTCATTCTCAGCATAAGTAGTATGAGCAACACAAATTAGGAGAAAGTCAGTGGTTGTATTCAATAAAAGTTTTTGTTAAAGTATGAATGTGAGCACCCCGCGTAAGGACCGCGTTTGGACAGGGATGAGTCGAGAAACCTGCCGATTTTCCTCCAAAGCATGTAATGTCACTATTGCAAAGCTATTCGATATTACAGAGAACAAGTTAATTATCTCACTTCTCTAAATGTTTTTTAAATGTTGTGCTATACTTATTGTTGACGAAATTCATGCTACTGTTGGGTTTTAGAGCTAGCGCCCAATAGACTCCTTGAAGGAGAGCGCTCCTTGACCCAGAATCGGTACACACTTACCCAATGGGCGTTAATACGATTCCAATGAAGTTTCCCATCTCCTCAAAAGTACAGAGCCTTCAGAAAGTATTCAGACCCCTTGACTTATTCCCCATGTTGTTGTGTTCCAGCCTGAATTCAAAATGGATTAAATGGCTTTTTTTCCTCACCCATCTACACACAATACCCCATAATGACAAGTGAAAATATATTTTTTTGTGTGTGTGCAAATGTATTGAAAATGAAATACAGAAATATCTCATTTACATAAGTATTCACACCCCTGAGTTAATACATGTTAGAATCACCTTTGGCAGTGATTACAGCTGTGAGTCTTTCTGGGTAAGTCTTTAAGAGCTTTCCACACCTGGATTGTAAAATATTTGCCCATTATTCTTTTACAAATTTTCAAACTCTGTCAAATTGGTTGTTATCATTGCTGGACAACCATTTTCAGGTCTTGCTATAGATTCTGAAGCAGATTTAAGACAAAACTGTAACTCGGCCACTCAGGAACGTTCAGTGTCTTCTTGGTAAGCAACTCCAGTGTAGATTTGGCCTTGTGTTTTAGGTTATTGTCCTGCTGAAAGGTGAATTCATCTCCCAGTGTTTGGTGGAAAGCAGACTGAACCATGTTTTCCTCTAGGATTTTGCCTGTGCTTAGCTTCATTCCATTTATTTTTTATCCTGAAAAACTCCCCAGTCCTTAATGATTACAAGCATAATCATAACATGATGCAGCCACCACTATGCTTGAACATATGGAGAGTGGTACTCAGTAATCTATTGGATTTGCCACAAACATAACACTTTGTATTCAGGACAAAAAGTGCATTTCTTTGCCACATATTTTGCAGTATGACTTTAGTGTCTTGTTGCAAACAGGATGCATCTTTTGGAATATTTGTTATCCTCTATGGGCTTCCTTCTTTTCACTCTGTCATTTAGGTTAGTATTGTGGAGTAACTACAATGTTGTTGATCCATCCTCAGTTTTCTCCTATCACAGCCATTAAACTCTGTAACTGTTTTAAAGTCACCATTGGCCTCATGGTGAAATCCCTGAGCGGTTTCCTTCCTCTCCGGCAACTGAGTTAGGAAGGACGCCTGTATCTTTGTAGTGACTGGGTGTATTGATACACCATCCAAAGTGTAATTAATAACTTCACCATGCCCAAAGGGATATTCAATGTCTGCAGATTTTTTTTTTTTTTAACCCATCTACCAATAGGTGACCTTCTTTGCGAGGCATTGGAAAACCTCCCTGATCTTTGTGCTTGAATCTGTGTTTGAAATTCACTGCTTTACTGAGGGACATTACATATAATTGTATGTGTGGGTTACAGAGATGAGGTAGTCATTCAAAAATCATGTTAAACTCTGTTATTGCACCAAAGTGAGTCCATGCAACTTATGTGACTTGATAAGCATATTTTTACTCCTGAACTTATTTAGGCTTGCCTTAACAATGGGGTTGAATATTTGACTCAAGACATTTCAGCTTTTCAATTTTAATTAATTTAACTTTTCGAAAAACATAATTCCACTTTGACATTATGGGGTATTGTGTGTAGGCAAGTGACAAAAAATATAAATGTTATCCATTTCAAATTCATGCTGTAACACAACATGTGGAAAAAGTCAAGGGGTGTGAATACTTTCTGAAGGCATTGTCTATCAAAACAGCAGCTGCCACCGAGCGTTTCTATTGGACAAATTCAGGTAGGTCCTTCCCTGTTTTGTTCAGTTTGCTTCCGTTTAAGATTTTTTTTTAGTGTTGTAGTTACTGATAGGTCTGGTTTATAAGGGGAACAACTCTGTTAGATAGTGTTGTGGTTACTGATAGGTCTGGTTTATAAGGGGAACAACTCTGTTAGATAGTGTTGTGGTTACTGATAGGTCTGGTTTATAAGGGGAACAACTCTTAGTTAGATAGATAGTGTTGTGGTTACTGATAGGTCTGGTTTATAAGGGGAACAACTCTTAGTTAGATAGATAGTGTTGTGGTTACTGATAGGTCTGGTTTATAAGGGGAACAACTCTTAGTTAGATAGATAGTGTTGTGGTTACTGATAGGTCTGGTTTATAAGGGGAACAACTCTTAGTTAGATAGATAGTGTTGTGGTTACTGATAGGTCTGGTTTATAAGGGGAACAACTCTTAGTTAGATAGATAGTGTTGTGGTTACTGATAGGTCTGGTTTATAAGGGGAACAACTCTGTTAGATAGTGTTGTGGTTACTGATAGGTCTGGTTTATAAGGGGAACAACTCTGTTAGATAGTGTTGTGGTTACTGATAGGTCTGGTTTATAAGGGGAACAACTCTGTTAGATAGTGTTGTGGTTACTGATAGGTCTGGTTTATAAGGGGAACAACTCTGTTAGATAGTGTTGTGGTTACTGATAGGTCTGGTTTATAAGGGGAACAACTCTGTTAGATAGTGTTGTGGTTACTGATAGGTCTGGTTTATAAGGGGAACAACTCTGTTAGATAGTGTTGTGGTTACTGATAGGTCTGGTTTATAAGGGGAACAACTCTGTTAGATAGTGTTGTAGTTACTGATAGGTCTGGTTTATAAGGGGAACAACTCTTAGTTAGATAGATAGTGTTGTGGTTACTGATAGGTCTGGTTTATAAGGGGAACAACTCTTAGTTAGATAGATAGTGTTGTGGTTACTGATAGGTCTGGTTTATAAGGGGAACAACTCTTAGTTAGATAGATAGTGTTGTGGTTACTGATAGGTCTGGTTTATAAGGGGAACAACTCTTAGTTAGATAGATAGTGTTGTGGTTACTGATAGGTCTGGTTTATAAGGGGAACAACTCTTAGTTAGATAGATAGTGTTGTGGTTACTGATAGGTCTGGTTTATAAGGGGAACAACTCTGTTAGATAGTGTTGTGGTTACTGATAGGTCTGGTTTATAAGGGGAACAACTCTTAGTTAGATAGATAGTGTTGTGGTTACTGATAGGTCTGGTTTATAAGGGGAACAACTCTTAGTTAGATAGATCGTGTTGCGGTTACTGATAGGTCTGGTTTATAAGGGGAACAACTCTTAGTTAGATAGATAGTGTTGTGGGTTACTGATAGGTCTGGTTTATAAGGGGAACAACTCTTAGTTAGATAGATAGTGTTGTGGTTACTGATAGGTCTGGTTTATAAGGGGAACAACTCTGTTAGATAGATAGTGTTGTAGTTACTGATAGGTCTGGTTTATAAGGGGAACAACTCTTAGTTAGATAGATAGTGTTGTGGTTACTGAAAGGTCTGGTTTATAAGGGGAACAACTCTTAGTTAGATAAATAGTGTTGTGGTTACTGATAGGTCTGGTTACTGATAGGTCTGGTTTATAACCCACATGGGGTCCAAAGTCACGCTCTTGTTGTGACACCGCACACTCAGACAGTGGCAGACAGTCTCCAGTCATGTTGATGACAGAGAGAGCGAGCCAGGGTGAGGTAGAGGGACAGAGACAGTGGCAGACAGTCTCCAGTCATGTTGATGACAGAGAGAGCGAGCCAGGGTGAGGTAGAGGGACAGAGACAGTGGCAGACAGTCTCCAGTCATGTTGATGACAGAGAGAGCGAGCCAGGGTGAGGTAGAGGGACAGAGGAGACAGTGGCAGACAGTCTCCAGTCATGTTGATGACAGAGAGAGCGAGCCAGGGTGAGGTAGAGGGACAGAGACAGTGGCAGACAGTCTCCAGTCATGTTGATGACAGAGAGAGCGAGCCAGGGTGAGATAGAGGGACAGAGACAGTGGCAGACAGTCTCCAGTCATGTTGATGTCAGAGAGAGCGAGCCAGGGTGAGGTAGAGGGACAGAGACAGTGGCAGACAGTCTCCAGTCATGTTGATGACAGAGAGAGCGAGCCAGGGTGAGGTAGAGGGACAGAGACAGTGGCAGACAGTCTCCAGTCATGTTGATGACAGAGAGAGCGAGCCAGGGTGAGGTAGAGGGACAGAGACAGTGGCAGACAGTCTCCAGTCCTGTTGATGACAGAGAGAGAGAGCCAGGGTGAGGTAGAGGGACAGAGACAGTGGCAGACAGTCTCCAGTCATGTTGATGACAGAGAGAGAGAGCCAGGGTGCGGTAGAGTGACAGAGACAGTGATAGAATACAGGGAAGAAGCCTGGTCTGATCTCCCACTGGGGCTCTCAGCACCAACCTGTTTGTGTGTCTGTACGTATATATATATATATATATGGTCCACTGAACATTACATGGCTCTGTTCAACATGAGGCAAACAAATAACTAATATGAAGCAACAATCCTCCATTCACTCCTTTCCTCCTCCTTTCTTTCTCTTCCTCTCCTCTCCTCCTCTCCTCTCCTCTCCTCTCCTCTCCTCTCCTCTCCTCTCCTCTCCTCTCCTCTCCTCTCCTCTCCTCTCCTCTCCTCTCCTCTCCTCTCCTCTCCTCTCCTCTCCTCTCCTCTCCTCTCCTCTCTCCAGTATAGTGCGGTGGATTCCAACCCCCTGTCAGTCTACGTCATGCACCCCTTCTGGAACTCAGTAGTCAAGGTGAGGACACGCACGCACACAGGTTATTGTGACTATGACGACAGTGTGTATTTTATGATAATGAGGTCTGTCTGCATCATTAATGAGGTTTCCACTGTCTGCTGAGATACAATAAAGTCGATCCTCTCTCTACCTCTACCCTTCTATCTCTCTCTCTCTATCTCTATCCCTCTCTCTCTCTGTCTCTATCTCTATCTCTCTCTCTCTCTCTCTCTCTCTCTCTGTCTATCTCTCTCTCTCTATCTCTATCCCTCTCTCTCTCTCTCTCGCTCTCTCTGTCTCTCTGTCTCTCTGTCTCTCTGTCTCTCTGTCTCTGTCTCTCTCTTTATTGGCATGGAAACCTATGTTTACATCGCATAAGCAAATTGGATAGACAAGAAACCAAAGGGAAATAAACAAGGGAAACATTAGTAAACATTACACTCACAAAAGTTTTCAAAGAATATAGACATTTCAATTGGCTATTTACAGTGTTGTAACAATGTGCAAGTAGATTTAGTATGAAAGAGAAAATAAATAGATAAATATATGTTGTATTTACAATGTGCCACTGGTTGCCCTTTTCTCAATGCAACGGGCCACAAATCTTTCTGCTTTGACTGCACATTTCACCTAACAGATATGGGAGTCTATCAATGTTTGATTTTTTTTCTAATTCTTTGTGGTCTGTGTAATCTGAGGGAAATATGTGTCTCTAATATGGTCATACATTTGGCAGGAGTTTAGGAAGTGCAGCTCAGTTTCCACCTCATTTTGTGGGCAGTGGGCACATAGCCTGTCTTCTCTTGAGAGCCAGGTCTGCCTACGGCGGCCTTTCTCAATAGCAAGGCTATGCTCACTGAGTCTGTACATAGTCAAAGCTTTCCTTAAGTTTGGGTCAGTCACAGTGGTCAGGTATTCTGCCACTGTGTACTCTCTGTTTAGGGCCAGATAGCATTCCAATTTGCTCTGTGTTTTGGTTGATTCTTTCCAGTGTGTCAAATAGTTATATTTTTGCTTTCTCATAATTTGGTTTGGTCTAAATGTGTTGCTGTCCTGAGGTCTGTTTATGTTTGTGAACAGAGCCCCAGGACCATCTGGCTGAGGGGACTCTTCTCCAGGTTAATCTCTCTGTAGGTGATGGCTTTGTGGTGGGGTCTGCTAAATGGCATATTATTATTATTATTATTATTATTATTATGTGTGGGCATCGCTTCCTTTTAGGTGGTTGTAGAAATTAACAGCTCTTTTCTGGATTTTGATAATTAGTGGGTGTGGTCCTAATCCTGCTCTGCATGCATTGTTTGGGTTTTTGCATTGTACACAAAGTATATTTTTGCAGAATTCTGCATGCAGAGTCTCAATTGGGTGTTTGTCCCATTTTGTAAATATTTTGGGTTGGTGAGTGGACCCCAGACCTCACAGCCATAGAGGGCAATGGGTTCGATAACTGATTCAAGTATTTTTAGCCAGATCCTAATTTGGATGTTGAGTTTATGTTCCTTTTTGAGCTGTCAGATCGTTCACAGCCCTGTGGAAGTTACCTGTGGTGTTGATGTTTAGGCCGAGGTAGGTGTAATTCTTTGTGTGCTCTAAGGCAACAGTGTCTAGATATCATTTGTTGTCTTGGCTAGCTGACCCATTATTTTTGTCTTACTGAGATTTACTGTCAGGGCCCAGGTCTGACGGAATCTGTGCAGAAGATCTAGGTGCTGCTGTAGGCCCTCCTTGGTCGGTGACAGAAGCACCAGATCATCAGCAAACAGTAAACATTTGACTTTAGAGTCTAGTAGGGTGAGGCCGGGTGCTGCAGACTTCTAGTGCCCTCACCAATTAATTGATATATATGTGGTCCTCTGTAGCTCAGTTGGTAGAGCATGGCGCTTGTAACGCCAGGGTAGTGGGTTCGATCCCCGGGACCACCCATACGTAAAAATGTATGCACACATGACTGTAAGTCGCTTTGGATAAAAGCGTCTGCTAAATGGCATATTATTATTATTATATTATTGTTATGTTGAAGAAGGTGGTGCCCTAGCCAATTCGTTGATATATATGTTGAAGAAGGTGGGGCTTAAGTTGCATCCCTGTCTCACCCCACGGCCCTGTGGAAAGAAAATGTATGTTTTTTGCCTATTTTAACCGCACACTTGTTGTTTGTGTATATTGATTTTATGTCATATGCTTCCCCCCAACCCCACTTTCCATCAATTTCTTTGTCAATTAGGGTGTGCAGGGTGAATACGTGGTCTGTCGTACGGTATTTTGGTAAGAAGCCAATTTGACATATGCTCAGGACATTGTTTTCACTGAGGAAATGTTGGAGTCTGCTGTTGATGATACTGCAGTGGATTTCTCTGAGATTGCTGCTGATGCATATTCCACTGTAATTATTGGGGTCAAATTTGTCTCCACTTTTGTGGATTGGGGTGATCAGGGCTTGGTTCCAAATATTGGGGAAGATGCTGAGGATGATGTTGAAGAGCTTAAGAATAGGCAGTTGGAATTTGTGGTCTGTATATTTTATCGTTTCATATCAGATACCATCAACATCACAGTCCTTTTTGGATTGGAGAGTTTGTATTTTGTCCTGTAGCTCATCCAACGTAATTGGAGAATCCAGTGGGTTCTGGTACTTTAATAGCTGATTCTAAGTTTAGTATATTATCATGTATATGTTTTGTTAAATGTTTTGTTATATGGCCGAAAAGATTGGAGAAGTGGTGTATCCATACATCTCCATTTTGGATAGATAACTCTTCATGTTGTTGTTTGTTTAGTGTGTTCCGAATTTCCCAGAAGTGATTTGATTCTATGGATTTCTTCAACCACAATGAGCTGATTTCTGACGTTCCTTCTTTTACCGTAGTGTATTTCTGTATTGTTTTAGTGATTCAGGCTCAGGTTTTCTAGGTCTCTATGTTTTTGATTGGATAGGTTTCTCAATTTCTTTCTTAGGTTTTTGCATTCTTCATCAAACCATTTATCATTGTTAGTTGTCTTAGGTTTTCTGCCGGAATAAAAATTTGATATGTTAGTTGATAGGTCAAATATATTGTTCAGGCTTCCTACTGCTAAGTTTACAGCTTCACTATTGCAGGAAAACATTTTGTCCAGGAAATTGTGTAGGAGGGATTGTATTTGTTGTTAGCCAATAGTTTTTTGGTAGGTTTCTACACTACCTTCCATCTATAGCATTTCTTAATAGTATGCAGGGGTGAGCTGTAGGTGTACCTACCATAGGAGTCTCCTCGAAGCCTACCATTGACTATGTACAGACCCAGCGTGCGACAGAGCTGCAGGAGTTGTGACCCATTTTTGTTGATGCCCAGGTGGTTAGCGCTTAACCTCTCTCTGTCTCTCTGTCTCTCCTCTCCTCCAGGTGATGCCCAGGTGGTTAGCTCCTAACCTCATCACCTTCACTGGCTTCATGTTCCTGGTCTTCAACTTCCTCATGCTCTCCTTCTACGACTACCACTTTGATGCATCCGGTACGCCACCCGCCTGCCGTATATGTGTGCCTGCCGTATATGTGGACACCCCTTCAAATTAGTGGATTCAGCTTTTTCAGCCACACCCGTTGCTGACAGGTTTATAAAATCGAGCACACAGCCATGCAATCTCCATAGACAAACATTGACAGTAGAATGGCCTTACTGAAGAGCTCAGTGAGTTTCAACGTGGCACCGTCATAGGATGCCAGCTTTCCAACAAGTCAGTTCATGACATTTCTGGCCTTCTGGAGTAGCCCCGGTCAACTGTAAGTGCTGTTACTGTGAAGTGGAAACGTCTAGGAGCAACAACAGCTCAGCCGTGAATTGGTAGGCCACACAAGGGCTGAAGCGCTTAGCGCGTAAAAATAGTCTGTCCTTGGTTGCAACACTCACTACCTAGTTCCAAACTGCCTCTGGAAGCAACGTCAGCACAAGAACTGTTCGTCGGGAGCTTCATGAAATGGGTTTCCATGGCCGAGCAGCCGCACACAAGCCTAAGATCACCATGCGCAATGCCATGCGTCGGTTGGAGTGGTGTAAAGCTTGCCGCCATTGGAGCAAAATGCTACCTGCCCCAATGCATAGTGCCAACTGTGAAGTTTGGTGCAGGAGGAATAATGGTCTGGGGTTGTTTTTCATGGTTAGGGCTAGGCCCCTTAGTTCCAATGAAGGGAAATCTTAACGCTACAGCATACAACAACGTTCTAGATGATTCTATGCTTCCAACTTTGTGGCAACAGTTTGGGGAAGGCCCTTTCCTGTTTCAGCATGACAATGTGCCCGTTCACAAAGCGAGGTCCATATAGAAATGGTTTGTCGAAATCGTTGTGGAAGAACTTGACTGGCCTGTACAGAGCCCTGACCTCAACCCCATCGAACACCTTTGGGATGAATTGGAACGCCGACTGCGAGCCAGGCCTAATCGCCCAACATCAGTGCCCAACCTCACTAATGCTCTTGTGGCTGAATGGAAGCAAGTCCCCTCAGCAATGTTCCAACATCTAGTGGAAAGCCTTCCCAGAAGAGTGGAGGCTGTTATAGCAACAAAGGGGGGACCAACTCCATATTAATGCCCATGATTTTTGATGAGCTGTTTGGCGAGCAGGTGTCCACAACATTTTGGTCATGCAGTGTAGATGTTTTATTATTGTTAAATACACTTACAATTGGCTCAGAACAGAAAAAATATGTGATTGTTTTTTAAACACATGTATTTCGACTATACGAGTACACAACATTTTGGTCATGCAGTGTATGTAAATGTATGTTTGCACAAAGTAACTGATGTTTGTGTTTTGTCTCAGCTGAAGGACAAACACACGTGCCGAGCTGGGTTTGGGTCGCTGCAGGACTCTCCAACTTCCTGGCGTATACACTGGGTGAGTACTAGGTACACTAGGTACAGGGCCTTGCAGAAGTTTTCATCCCCCTTGGCTTTTTTCCTATTTTGTTGCATTACAACCTGTAATTTAAATGGATTTTATTTGGATTTCATGTAATGGACGTACACAAAATTGGTGAAGTGAAATGAAAAAAATTCTAATAAATAAATAATGGTAAAGTGGTGCATATATATATATATATATATATATATATATATATATATATATATATATATATATATATATATATATATATATATATATATATATATATATATATATATATATATAGTTACAGTGAGGGAAAAAAGTATTTGATCCCCTGCTGATTTTGTATGTTTGCCCACTGACAAAGACATGATCAGTCTATAATTTTAATGGTAGGTTTATTTGAACAGTGAGAGACAGAATAACAACAAAAAAATCCAGATAAACGCATGTCAAAAATGTTATAAATTGATTTGAATTTTAATGAGATGCTGTAGAGGGCATCCTGTAGAGGGCATCCTGTTTAGTCTCAATACCGTAACTTACTTAGGCCTACAGTGGGGGAAAAAAGTATTTAGTCAGCCACCAATTGTGCAAGTTCTCCCACTTAAAAAGATGAGAGAGGCCTGTAATTTTCATCATAGGTACACGTCAACTATGACAGACAAAATGAGAAAACAAATTCCAGAAAATCACATTGTAGGATTTTTTATGAATTTATTTGCAAATTATGGTGGAAAAAAAGTATTTGGTCACCTACAAACAAGCAAGATTTCTGGCTCACACAGACTTGTAACTTCTTCTTTAAAAGGCTCCTCTGTCCTCCACTCGTTACCTTTATTAATGACACCTATTTGAACTTGTTATCAGTATAAAAGACACCTGTCCACAACCTCAAACAGTCACACTCCAAACTCCACTATGGCCAAGACCAAAGAGCTGTCAAAGGACACCAGAAACAAAATTGTAGACCTGCACCAGGCTGGGAAGACTGAATCTGCAATAGGTAAGCAGCTTGGTTTGAAGAAATCAACTGTGGGAGCAATTATTAGGAAATGGAAGACATGGAAGACATACAAGACCACTGATAATCTCCCTCGATCTGGGGCTCCACGCAAGATCTCACCCCGTGGGGTCAAAATGATCACAAGAACGGTGAGCAAAAATCCCAGAACCACACGGGGGGACCTAGTGAATGACCTGCAGAGAGCTGGGACCAAAGTAACAAAGCCTACCATCAGTAACACACTACGCCGCTAGGGACTCAAATCCTGCAGTGCCAGACGTGTCCCCCTGCTTAAGCCAGTACATGTCCAGGCCCGTCTGAAGTTTGCTAGAGTGCATTTGGATGATCCAGAAGAGGATTGGGAGAATGTCATATGGTCAGATGAAACCAAAATATAACTTTTTGGTAAAAACTCAACTCGTCGTGTTTGGAGGACAAAGAATGCTGAGTTGCATCCAAAGAACACCATACCTACTGTGAAGCATGGGGGTGGAAACATCATGCTTTGGGGCTGTTTTTCTGCAAAGGGACCAGGACGACTGATCCGTGTAAAGGAAAGAATGAATGGGGCCATGTATCGTGAGATTTTGAGTGAAAACCTCCTTCCATCAGCAAGGGCATTGAAGATGAAACGTGGCTGGGTCTTTCAGCATGACAATGATCCCAAACACACCGCCCGGGCAATGAAGGAGTGGCTTCGTAAGAAGCATTTCAAGGTCCTGGAGTGGCCTAGCCAGTCTCCAGATCTCAACCCCATAGAAAATCTTTGGAGGGAGTTGAAAGTCCGTGTTGCCCAGCGACAGCCCCAAAACATCACTGCTCTAGAGGAGATCTGCATCGAGGAATGGGCCAAAATACCAACAACAGTGTGTGAAAACCTTGTGAAGACTTACAGAAAACGTTTGACCTGTGTCATTGCCAACAAAGGGTATATAACAAAGTATTGAGAAACTTTTGTTATTGACCAAATACTTATTTTCCACCGTAATTTGCAAAGAAATTCATTAAAAATCCTACAATGTGATTTTCTGGATTTTTTTTCTTCTCATTTTGTCTGTCATAGTTGACGTGTACCTATGATGAAAATTACATGCCTCTCTCATCTTTTTAAGTGGGAGAACTTGCACAATCGGTGGCTGACTAAATACTTTTTTTCCCCACTGTATATTTCAATACTTCTATAGGCTACTGTATTTATTATTTTTTTACTGTATCAATTAATCATTAATTTATTAATGTCATCACACAGCATACAAGTCATTCATTATTTGAAATGCAATCAAGCATTTTAGTTTTAAAACAAAATAAAGGCGAGACTTGAATAATTAGCTTAAACAATAAATAAACCGTTCCATTTTTGGAAATTGCATTAATGAAATAATCTGTTTTTAGTCTTCCCTGTAATAAACTTTACAACAGACTCTGGTACGCTTATAATTTATTTATTGTTTACGTTGTTCCAAACGGTCCGAAAAATGATATAGTGGAGCACATAATCTAACAGCACCTGTTTGGAGCAGATAATATAGAGCAGAGCTAACAGCACCTGTTTAGAGCAGAGCTAACAGCACCTGTTTGGAGCAGAGCTAACAGCACCTGTTTGGAGCACATAATATACAGCAGAGCTAACAGCACCTGTTTGGAGCAGAGCTAACAGCACCTGTTTGGAGCAGAGCTAACAGCACCTGTTTGGAGCACATAATATACAGCAGAGCTAACAGCACCTGTTTGGAGCAGAGCTAACAGCACCTGTTTGGAGCAGAGCTAACAGCACCTGTTTGGAGCAGAGCTAACAGCACCTGTTTGGAGCAGAGCTAACAGCACCTGTTTGGAGCAGAGCTAACAGCACCTGTTTGGAGCAGAGCTAACAGCACCTGTTTGGAGCAGAGCTAACAGCACCTGTTTGGAGCAGAGCTAACAGCACCTGTTTGGAGCAGAGCTAACAGCACCTGTTTGGAGCAGAGCTAACAGCACCTGTTTGGAGCAGAGCTAACAGCACCTGTTTGGAGCAGAGCTAACAGCACCTGTTTGGAGCAGAGCTAACAGCACCTGTTTGGAGCAGAGCTAACAGCACCTGTTTGGAGCAGAGCTAACAGCACCTGTTTGGAGCAGAGCTAACAGCACCTGTTTGGAGCAGAGCTAACAGCACCTGTTTGGAGCAGAGCTAACAGCACCTGTTTGGAGCAGAGCTAACAGCACCTGTTTGGAGCAGAGCTAACAGCACCTGTTTGGAGCAGAGCTGCTCCTTACCTTAATGTTCTTGATCTCCAGTATTAGTCAACTAGTCACATTTTATCCCACACATCTGAATTCCCCTTTACCTCCTGAGCAACCTGTAAATATTCCCCCGTCTCGAGTTAATTTGTCACGTCCTCTGCATCCATTTAGCTGTCAATGCGTTACGGTGTCCAGAGTTTGTTTGTGGCCAATTTATTGATGTGATTATAATGTTCCTCTTGGTCACGTAATGTAAAGACAGCAAGGGTTGAGGGAATGTTTTTCCTAAACAAATGAGGGATTTCGGTAACAGAACTTTTCAGTCAGAAATGGCTGTAATCATGTTGCAGCCTCAGCAACACGGGCTGTTGATGTTCTGTGGTGGTCGCTGCAGCAGGGAGGAGAGAGAGACAACAGGTGCTAGTCAAAGTCACTCGCTGTCATTTTCTTTGTTACACAGCGCAGCAAATCTGGCACAATCAAATCAATTGCAGTCGGACTCCCTCTAGTCATTTGTGTGTCTTAATTATTTAATCAAACAGTGCACTTAAAGCATCAGATAAGGTCAGTGCATATAGTTGATTTGATTAAAACACATAGGATGTCTATATATGGAAAAAATACACACCAAAACAGACGACTCTCAGTCGACCAATATTTTTTTGGGTCAGAGACAGCCCTACTGCAGTGTCCATTAATTGTCCAAATTTCCGCTGTAGTATACGTCATTCCCAAACATATGAAATCGTGAAAATGACCAGCTCTCTCTCTCTCTCTCTCTCTCTCTCTCTCTCTCTCTCTCTCTCTCTCTCTCTCTCTCTCTCTCTCTCTCTCTCTCTCTCTCTCTCTCTCTCTCTCTCTCTCTCTCTCTCTCTCTCTCTCTCTCTCTCTCTCTCTCTCTCTCTCTCTCTCTCTCTCTCTCTCTCTCTCTCTCTCTCTCTCTCTCTCTCTCTCTCTCTCTCTCTCTCTCTCTCTCTCTCTCTCTCTCTCTCTCTCTCTCTCTCTCTCTCTCTCTCTCTCTCTCTCTTATAAAGACGGTGTGGATGGTAAGCAGGCGAGGCGTACTAACTCCTCCACACCACTGGGGGAGCTGTTTGACCACGGCCTGGACAGCTGGGCCTGTGTGTTCTTCGTGGCCACTGTCTACTCCATATTTGGGCGTGGAGAGAGCGGTGTGGGCGTGGCCACGTTGTACTACATCCTGTGGGTGGTCCTGTTCTCATTCATCCTGTCTCACTGGGAGAAATACAACACAGGAATCCTCTTCCTGCCCTGGGGCTATGACATCAGCCAAGTGGTGAGTAGGACACACTGCATACACATCTATCCCTCATCCTTCTGTCTACCCCTGTCTCACTCTGTCCCTCTCCGTCTCTGTCTCTCTCTCCGTCTCTGTCTCTCTCTCTGTCTCCATCTCTCTCTCTGCCTCTGTCTCAAATCAAATTGTATTTGCCACATGCGCCGAATACAACAGGTGTAGACATTACAGTGAAATGCTTACTTACAAGCCCTTAACCAACAATGCAGTTTTTAAGAAAAGAGAAAAAATAGATAAGTAAAAAGATAGATAATTAAAAAATTGCAAATAATTAAAGAGCAGCAGTAAAATAAAATAACAGTAGGGAGGCTATATACAGGGGGTCCCGGTACAGAGTCAATGTGCAGGGGCACCAGTTAGTCAAGGTAATTGGGGTAATATGTACATGTAGGTAGAGTTAAAGTGACTATGCATATATAATAAACAGAGTAGCAGCAGCGTAAAAGAGGCGGGTGGGGGGGCAGTGCATATAGTCCGGGTAGCCAGTGCATATAGTCCGGGTAGCCATGAATTAGCTGTTCAGGAGTCTTATGGCTTGGGGGTAGAAGCTGTTAAGAAGCCTTTTGGACCTAGACTTGGCGCTCCGGTACAGCTTGCCGTGCGGTAGCAGAGAGAACAGTCTATGACTAGGGTGGCTGGAGTCTTTGACAATTTTTAGGGCCTTCCTCTGTCACTGCCTGGTATAGAGTCCTGGATGGCAGGAAGCTTGGCCCCAGTGATGTACTGGGCCGTACGCACTACCCTCTGTAGTGCCTTATGGTCGGATGCCGAGCAGTTGCCATACCAGGCGGTGATGCAACCAGTCAGGATGCTCTCGATGGTGCAGCTGTAGAACTTTTTGAGGATCTGAGGACCCATGCCAAATCTTTTCAGTCTCCTGAGGGGGAATAGGCTTTGTCGTGCCCTCTTCACAACTGTCTTGGTGTGTTTGGACCATGATGGTTTGTTGGTGATGTGGACACCAAGGAACTTGAAGCTCTCAATCTGTTCCACTACAGCCCCGTCGATGAGAATGGGGGCGTGCTCGGTCCTCTTCTTTTTCCTGTAGTCCACAATCATCTCCTTTGTCTTGGTCACGTTGAGGGAGAGGTTGTTATCCTGGCACCACACGGCCAGGTCTCTGACCTCCTCCCTATAGGCTGTCTCATCGTTGTCGGTGATCAGGCCTACCACTGTTGTGTCGTCGGCAAACTTAATGATGGTGCTGGAGTCGTGCCTGGCCATGCAGTCATGGGTGAACAGAGAGTACAGGAGGGGACTAAGCACGCACCCCTGAGGAGCCCCTGTGTTGAGGATCAGCGTGGCAGATGTGTTGTTACCTACCCTTACCACCTGGGGCGGCCCGTCAGGAAGTCCATGATCTAATTGCAGAGGGAGGTGTTTAGTCCCAGGATCCTTAGCTTATTGATAACTTTTGAGGGCACTATGGTGTTGAACGCTGAGCTGTAGTCAATGAATAGCATTCTCACATAGGTGTTCCTCTTGTCCAGGTGGGAAAGGGCAGTGTGGAGTGTAATAGAGATTGCATCATCTTTGGATATGTTGGGGTGGTATGCAAATTGGAGTGGGTCTAGGGTTTCTGGGATAATGGTGTTGATGTGAGCCATGACCAGCCTTTCAAAGCACTTCATGGCTACAAACGTGAGTGCTACGGGCCGGTAGTCATTTAGGCAGGTTATCTTAGTGTTCTTGGGCACTGGGACTATGGTGGTCTGCTTGAAACATGTTGGTATTACAGACTCAGTCAGGGACATGTTGGAAATGTCAGTGAAGACACTTGCAAGTTGGTCAGCGCATGCTCGGAGTACACGTCCTGGTAATCCGTCTGGACCTGCGGCCTTGTGAATGTTGACCTGCTTAAAAGTCTTACTCATGTCGGCTATGGAGAGCGTGATCACATAGTCATCCAGAACAGCTGATGCTCTCATGCATGCTTCAGTATTGCTTGCCTTGAAGCAGCATAGATGTGATTTAGCTCGTCTGGTAGGCTTGTGTCACTGGGCAGCTCGCGGCTGTGATTCCCTTTGTAGTCTGTAATAGTTTGCAAGCCCTGCCACATCCGACGAGCATCAGAGCCGGTGTAGTACGATTCAATCTTAGTCCTGTATTGACTCTTTGCCTGTTTGATTGTTCGTCGGAGGGCATAGCGGGATTTCTTATAAGCTTCCGGGTTAGAGTCCCGCTCCTTGAAAGCGGCAGCTCTACCCTTTAGCTCAGTGCGGATGTTTCCTGTAATCCATGGCTTCTGGTTGGGGTATGTACGTACGGTCACTGTGGGCATGACGTCATCGATGCACTTATTGATGAAGCCAGTGACTGTTGTGGTGTACTCCTCAATGCTATCGGAAGAATCCCGGAACATATTCCAGTCTGTGCTAGCAAAGCAGTCCTGTAGCTTAGCATCTGCGTCATCTGTCCACTTCCTTATTAACCGAGTCACTGCTGCTTCCTGCTTTAGTTTTTGCTTATAAGCAGGAATCAGGAGGATAGAGTTATGGTCAGATTTGCCTAATATAGGGCGAGGGAGAGATGCGTCTCTGTGTGTGGAGTAAAGGTGGTCTAGAATTTTTTTCCCTCTGGTTGCACATTTAACATGCTGGTAGAAATTAGGTAGAACGGATTTAAGTTTCCCTGCATTAAAGTCCCCGGCCACTAGGAGCGCTGCCTCTGGATGAGCGTTTTCCTGTTTACTTATGGCCTCATTGAGTGCAATCTTAGTGCCAGCATCGGGTTGTGGTGGTAAATAGACAGCTACGAAAAATATAGATGAAAACTCTCTTGGTAAATAGTGTGGTCCACAGCTTATCATGAGATACTCTACTTCAGGCGAGCAAAACCTTGAGACTTCCTTAGTATTCGATTTTATGCACCAGCTGTTGTTTACAAATATACACAGACCGCCACCCCTTGTCTTACCGGAGTCAGCCGTTCTATCCTGCCGATGTAGCGTATATCCCGCTAGCTGTATGTTATCCATGGTGGTCCTCTGTAGCTCAGCTGGTAGAGCACGGCGCTTGTAATGCCAGGGTAGTGGGTTCGATCCCCGGGACCACCCATACACAAAAATGTATGCACGCATGACTGTAAGTCGCTTTGGATAAAAGCGTCTGCTAAATGGCATATTATGTCGTCGTTCAGCCACGACTCGGTGAAACATAGGATATTACAGTTTTTAATGTCCCGTTGGTAGGATAACCGTAATGTTAGGTCATCCAATTTATTATCCAATGATTGAAGATTGGCTAATAGGATTGATGGAAGAGGCAGTTTACTCGCTCGCCGTCGGATCCTTACAAGGCACCCCGACCTACGTCCACGATATCTCCGTCTCTTTCTCATGCGAATGACGGGGATTTGTGCCTTGTCGGGTGTCTGTAGGATATCCTTTGCGTCCGACTTGTTGAAGAAAAAACTTTGTCCAATACGAGGTGAGTAATCGCTGTCCTGATATCCAGAAGCTCTTTTTGGTCATAAGGGACGGTGGCAGAAACAATTGTATGTAATGTAATGTAATGTACAGAATAAATTACAAATAACTGTAAAAAACACACATAATAGTACAATTGGCGTGTACATTTACACTTATGTCATTTAGCAGACGCTCTTATCCAGAGCGACTTACAAATAGGTGCATTCACCTTATAGCCAGTGGGATCACCTCTTTACAATGTATTTTTTAATTTTTTCTATTTTTTGTGTTTGGGTTGGGGTAAGGGGGGGATAGAAGGATTACTTTATCCTATCCCAGGTATTCCTTAAAGAGGTGGGGTTTCAAATGTCTCCGGAAGGTGGTGAGTGACTCCGCTGTCCTGGCGTCGTGAGGGAGCTTGTTCCACCATTGGGGTGCCAGAGCAGCGAACAGTTTTGACTGGGCTGAGCGGGAACTATGCTTCCGCAGAGGTAGGGGAGCCAGCAGGCCAGAGGTGGATGAACGCAATGCCCTCGTTTGGGTGTAGGGACTGATCAGAGCCTGAAGGTACGGAGGTGCCGTTCCCCTCACAGCTCCGTAGGCAAGCACCATGGTCTTGTAGCAGATGCGAGCTTCAACTGGAAGCCAGTGGAGTGTGCGGAGGAGCGGGGTGACGTGAGAACTTGGGAAGGTTGAACATCAGACGGGCTGCGGCGTTCTGGATGAGTTGTAGAGGTTTAATGGCACTAGCAGGGAGCCCAGCCAACAGCGAGTTGCAGTAATCCAGACGGGAGATGACAAGTGCCTGGATTAGGACCTGTGCTGCTTCCTGTGTAAGGCAGGGTCGTACTCTCCGAATGTTGTAGAGCATGAACCTACAGGATCGGGTCACCGCCTTGATGTTAGTGGAGAACGACAGGGTGTTGTCCAGGGTCACGCCAAGGCTCTTCGCACTCTGGGAGGAGGACACAACGGAGTTGTCAACCGTGATGGCGAGATCATGGAACAGGCAGTCCTTCCCCGGGAGGAAGAGCAGCTCCGTCTTGCCAAGGTTCAGCTTGAGGTGGTGATCCGTCATCCATACTGATATGTCTGCCAGACATGCAGAGATGCGATTCGCCACCTAGTTATCAGAAGGCCTCTCCGAGTGCCTCTCCTCCGCCGGCGATGTTTTGGGTCAGCTGCTGGAATCAGTTCAATTGCCCTGGGGAGAGCATACAAAGGATCTGCATCGTGTACCTGACTCCGACGAGAATGGCGGCCTCGCGACTAGCTCTTAGAAAACTTTGCAGTATTTTCTTTTTTTATATATAATTTTTTACATTATTAGCTCAGAAAGTGTTTTTTATCATTACATACAGCCGGGAAAAACTATTGGATATCAGAGCAGCGGTAACTCACCAGCATTACGACCAGGAATATGACTTTCCCGATGCAGATCCTTTGTTTGCTCTCCCCGGGGCAATTGAACTGATTCCAGCAGCTGACCCAAAACATCGCCGGCGGAGGAGAGGCACTCGGAACGGCCTGCTGGTTCAACTTAGGAGGCGCGCACACCACCCACCACTTCCAAGTATATTACTCGCTAATGTTCAGTCTCTAGTTAACAAGCTCGACGAGCTCCGGGCAAGGACTTCTTTCCAGAGAGACATCAAGTCCTGTAACATACTTTGTTTCACGGAAACATGGCTCTCTGGGTATATTCTGTCGAAATCGGTCCAGCCAGATGGGTTCTCAGTTCATCGCGCAGACAGGAATAAATATCTCTTCGGGAAGCAGAAGGGCGGAGGTGTGTGTTTCATGATTAACAACTCATGGTGTAATTGTAACAACATACAGGAACTCGAGTCCTTGTGTTCACCCGACCTAGAATACCTCACAATCAAATGCCGACCGTATTATCTCCCAAGAGAATTCTCTCCGGTTATAGTCACGGCCGTGTATATCCCCCCTCAAGCCGATACCACGACAGCCCTCAAAGAACTTCACTGGACTTTATGCAAACTGGAAACCACATATCCTGAGGCTGCATTTATTGTAGCCGGGGATTTTAACAAAGCAAATTTGAGGACTAGGCTGCCGAAGTTATATCAACATATCGACTGTTGTGCTCACGCTGCTAAAATCCTCGACCATTGCTATTCGCACTTCCGGGATGGTTATAAGGCCCTCCCCCGCCCTCCTCTCGGCAAATCTGACCACGACTCCATTTTGCTCCTCCCTTCCTATAGACAGAAACTCAAACAGGAAGTACCCGTGCTAAGGACTACTCAACACTGGTCTGACAAATCGAAATCCACACTTCAAGATTGTTTTGATGAAGCAGACTGGGATATTTGACGAATACACGGATACAGTGACTGAGTTTATTAGGAAGTTTATAGGATGTTATTATGTTGTGGCCACTGAGACTATTAAAACCTACCCTAACCAGAAACCGTGGATAGATGGCAGCATTCGCGCAAAACTGAAAGTGCGAACCTCCGCAATTCAACGGCTCAGGCACAAGACGTATGTGGCAGGGTCTACAGACAATCAAGGACTACAATAGAATAACCAGCCACGTCGCCGACACGTCTCGCTTCCAGACAAGCTAAACACCTTCTTCGCCCGCTTTGAGGATAACACAGTGTCACTGACGAGGCCCACTACCAAGGACAGTGGCCTCTCCTCCGTGGCCGATGTAATACATTTAAGCATGTTAACCCCCGCAAGGCTGCCGGCCCAGACGGCATCCCTAGCCGTGTCCTCAGAGCATGCGCAGACCAGCTGGCTGGTGTGTTTACGGACATTTTCAATCTCTCCCTTTCCCAGTCATGCAATCGCCATCACACTGTTCACTGCCCTATCCCATCTGGACAAGAGGAATACCTATGTAAGAATGCTGTTCATTGACTATAGCTCAGCATTCAACACCATAGTACCCTCCAAGCTAATCATTAAGCTCGAGGCTCTGGATCTGAACCCCGCCCTGTGCAACTGGGTCCTGGACTTCCTGATGGGCCGCCCCCAGGTGGTGAAGGTAGGAAACAACATCTCCACTTCGCTGATCCTCAACACTGGGGCCCCACAAGGGTGCGTGCTCAGCCCCCTCCTGTACTCCCTGTTCACCCATGACTGCGTGGCCACGCACGCCTCCAACACAATCATCAAGTTTGCAGACGATACAACAGTAGTAAGCTTGATTTCCAACAATGATGAGACAGCCTACAGGGAGGAGGTGAGGGCTCTGGGAGTGTGGTGCCAGGACAATAACCTCTCACTCAACGTCAACAAAACAAAGGAGATGATCGTGGACTTCAGGAAACAGCAGAGGGTGCACCCCCCCTATCCACATTGACGGGACCGCAGTGGAGAAGGTGGAAAGCTTCAAGATCCTTGGCGTACACATCACTCACACGCAGACAGTGTGGTGAAGAAGGTGCAACAGAGCCTCTTCAACCTCAGGAGGCTGAAGAAATTTGTCTTGGCACCTAAAAGCCTCAAAAACATTTACAGATGCACAATTCAAATCAAATTGTATTGGTCACATGCGCCGAATACAACAGGTGCAGACATTACAGTGAAATGCTTACATACAGCCCTTAACCAACAGTGCATTTATTTTTAACAAAAAAAGTACAAATAAAACAACAACAAAAAAATGTGTTGAGAAAAAAAGAGCAGAAGTAAAATAAAATAACAGTAGGGAGGCTATATATACAGGGGGGTACCGGTGCAGAGTCAATGTGCGGGGGCACCGGCTAGTTGAGGTAGTTGAAGTAATAGGTACATGTGGGTAGAGTTAAAGTGACTATGCATAAATAATTAACAGAGTAGCAGCAGCGTAAAAAGGATGGGGTGGGGGGGCAGTGCAAATAGTCCGCGTAGCCATGATTAGCTGTTCAGGAGTCTTATGGCTTGGGGGTAGAAGCTGTTGAGAAGTCTTTTGGACCTAGACTTGGCACTCCGGTACCGCTTGCCGTGCGGAAGCAGAGAGAACAGTCTATGACTAGGGTGGCTGGAGTCTTTGACAATTTTGAGGGCCTTCCTCTGACACCGCCTGGTATAGAGGTCCTGGATGGCAGGAAGCTTGGCCCCAGTGATGTACTGGGCCGTACGCACTACCCTCTGTAGTGCCTTGCGGTCGGAGGCCAAGCAGTTGCCATACCAGGCGGTGATGCAACCAGTCAGGATGCTCTCGATGGTGCAGCTGTATAATTTTTTGAGGATCTGAGGACCCATGCCAAATCTTTTCAGTCTCCTGAGGGGGAATAGGCTTTGTCGTGCCTTCTTCACGACTGTTTTGGTGTGTTTGGACCATGATAGTTCGTTGGTGATGTGGACACCAAGGAACTTGAAGCTCTCAACCTGTTCCACTACAGCCCCGTCGATGAGAATGGGGGCGTGCTCAGTCCTTTTTTTTCCTGTAGTCCACAATCATCTCCTTTGTCTTGGTCACGTTGAGGGAGAGGATGTTGTCCTGGCACCACACGGCCAGGTCTCTGACCTCCTCCCTATAGGCTGTCTCATCGTTGTCGGTGATCAGGCCTACCACTGTTGTGTCGTCGGCAATTGAGACCATCATGTCAGGCTGTATCACAGCCTGGTAGGCAACTGCACCGCCCACAACCGCAGGGCTCTCCAGAGGGTGGTGCGGTCTGCCGAACGCATTACCGGGGGCAAACTACCCGCCCTCCAAGACACCTACAGCACCTGATGTCACAGGAAGGCCAAAAAGATCATCAAGGACATCAACCACCCGGGCCACTGCCTGTTCACCCCGCTATCATCCAGAAGCGAAGTCAGTACAGGTGCATCAAAGCTGGGACCGAGAGAATGAAAAACAGCTTCTATCTCAAGGCCATCAGACTGTTAAATAGCCATCACTAGCACATTAGAGGCTGCTGCTGCCTATTGAAATCACTGGCCACTTTAAGAAATGGAACACTAGTCACTTTAATAATGTTTCCATATCTTGCACTACTCATCTCATATGTATATACTGTATTCTATTCTATAATATTCTACTGTAACTTAGTCCTGCCGCTCTGTCATTGCTTGTCCATATATGTATACAGTGAGCTCCATAATTCATTGGACAGTGACTTTTTTTTTGTTATTTTGGTTCTGTACTCTAGCACTTTGAGTTTGAAAGGATACAATGACAATGAGGGTGAAGTGCAGACTGGCAGCTTTAATTTGAGGGTATTTTCATTTTCATACATATCGGATGAACCGTTTAGAAATGACAGCACCTTTTGTACATGGTCCCCGCATTTTAAGGTACTACAAGTATTTGTTAAATTGGCTTCACAGATGTGTGTCGTTAGGCAGGTGTATTCATTTGTGTCGTTAGTGAATGCAGGAGAGCTGTTGATGAATAGTATTGATTCTAGACGTTGCTATTGCCTTTGGAGGTTGTTATTGGGGTGTGACAACATGAGGAAGACAGCAGTGTCGATGCAAATGAAGCTGGCTGTCATAAGGCTCAGAAATGAAAATCAATCAGGAACATTGCAAAAACCCTGGCCATGCCCAAGTCAACAGTTTGGTTCATCATTAACAAGAAAAAAACAACCGGTTAACTAAATGATGTCAAAAGACCCGGTAGACAGAGGAAGACCACTGTAGTGGATGACCGGAGAATACTCTCTATGGTGAAGAAAACCCCCCTGACAACAGCCCAACAGATCAAAAACACTCTCCTGGATGCAGGTGTAGATGTGTCAAAGTCTCCCATACGTAGAAGACTACACCAGCAGGACTACAGAGGGTTACACTACAAGATGCAAACCACTGATAAGCCTGAAGAACAGAAAGGCCAGATTACAGTTTGCTAAAAAGCACGTAAAAGAGCCCCAAGAGTTCTGGAAAAAAGTATTGTGGAAAGATGAGACAAAGATGAACATGTCCCAGAGTGATGGAAAGAGGAAAGTGTGGAGGAAAAAACAGAAATGCCCATGATCCAAAGCATACCACCTCATCCCTGAAACATGGTGGAGGGGGTGTTATGGCTTGGGCCTGTATGGCTGCCAGTGGTACAGGCTCACTTGTCTTCATCGATGATGTGACTGCAGACAGAAGTAGAACAATGAATTCTGAAGTCTACAGAAATATTTTATCTGCTCAGATAAAACCAAATGCCTCCAAACTCATTGGACGGCACTTCATCATGCAACAAGACAATGACCCTAAACATACTGCTAGAGCAACAAAGGGGTTTTTGATGGCCAAAAAGTGGAAAGTCCTTGACTGGCCGAGTCAATCACCGGATCTGAATCCAATTGAACATGCATTTTACATGCTGAAGAGGAGACTGAAGGCAATAAGTCCCAGAAACAAGCAGGAACTGAAGATGGCTGCAGTACAGGCCTGGCAGAGCATCACCAGGGAAGATACCCAGCGTCTGGTGATATCGATGCATCGCAGACTTCAAGCAGTCATTGCATGCAAAGGATATGCGACCAAATATTAACAATGATTACTTTATTCTATATTATGTTAAACTGTCCAATGTTTTTTGATGCCTGAAAATGGGGGGTACCATGTACAAAAGCTTCCATAATTTCTAAATGGTTCATCCGATATGTATGAAAATACCCTCAAATTAAAGCTGACAGTCTGCACTTCACCCTCCATTGTCATTGTATCCTTTCAAACTCAAAGTGCTAGAGTACAGAACCAAAATAACAAAACAAAAATCACTGTCCAATGAATTATGGAGCTCACGGTATATTCTTAAATTCCATTCCTTACTAGATTTGTGTGTATTGGGTATATGTTGTGGAATTGTTAGATATTACTTGTTAGATATTACTGCAATGTCGGAGCTAGAAGCACAAGCATTTCGCTACACCCGCAATAACATCTGCTAAACACGTGTATGTGACAAATAACATTTGATTTGAATTGGTTAGAGGGCTGTAAAACGGCAGCCATTTTCTCCGGCGCCATTCTCTGTCTCTCTGTTTCTGTCTCTCTGTCTCTCTCGCTTGCTCACTCTCTCAATTCAATTTCAATTCAAGGGGCTTTATTGGCATGGGAAACATATGTTAACATTGCCAAAGCAAGTTAAATAGTTAATAAACAAAAGTGAAATAAACAATAAATATTAACAGTAAACATTACACTCAGAAGTTCCAAAAGAATAAATACATTTTAAATGTCATATTATGTATGTATACAGTGTTGTAACAATGTGCAAATAGTTAAAGTACAAATGGGAAAATAAATCAACATAAATATGGGTTGTATTTACAATGGTGTTTGTTCTTCACTGGTTGCCCTTTTCTTGTGGCAACAGGTCACAAATATTGCTGCTGTGATGGCACACTGTGGTATTTCACCCAATAGATATGGGAGTTTATCAAAATTGGGTTTGTTTTCGAATTATTTGTGTTAACATTGCCAAAGCAAGTGAAGTAGATAGTAAACAAATGTGAAATAAACAATAAATATTAACAGTAAACATTACACTCAGAAGTTCCAAGGGTTTGTTTTCAAATTCTTCGTGGATCGCTGTAATCTCAGGGAAATATGTGTCTCTAATATGGTCATACATTTGGCAGGAGGTTAGGAAGTGCAGCTCAGTTTCCACCTCATTTTGTGGGCAGTGTGCACATAGCCTGTCTTCTCTTGAGAGCCAGGTCTGCCTAAGGCGGCCTCTCTCAATAGCAAGGCTATGCTCACTGAGTCTGTACATAGTCAAAGCTTTCCTTAAGTTTGGGTCAGTCACAGTGGTCAGGTATTCTGCCACTGTGTACTCTCTGTTTAGGGCCAGATAGCATTCTAGTTTGCTCAGTTTTTTTGTTAATTCTTTCCAATTTGTCAAGTAATTCTCTTTTTGTTTTCTCGTGATTTGGTTGGGTCTAATTGTGTTGTTGTCCTGGGGCTCTGTGGGGTCTGTTTGTGTTTGTGAACAGAGCCCCAGGACCAGCTTACTTAGGGGACTCTTCTCCAGGTTCATCTCTCTGTAGGTGATGGCTTTGTTATGGAAGGTTTGGGAATCGCTCCCTTTTAAGTGGTTATAGATTTTAACGGCTCTTTTCTGGATTTTGATAATTAGTGGATATCGGCCTAATTCTGCTCAGCATGCATTATTTTGTGTTTTTCGTTGTACACTGAGGATATTTTTGCAGAATTCTGAATGCAGAGTCTCAATTTGGTGTCTCTCTCTCTCTCTCTGTGTCTCTCTCCCAGACCATTTCTATAGTGTACATCTTCACAGCAGTGGTTGGCGTGGAGACGTGGTATGAACCAATCTGGTGGAACTTCCACTACCGAGACCTCTTCACTTTCATGATCCTCGGTGAGCTCCCATTGGTCAGATTACCGCTGTCTGGGCTGTGATTGGTCCGTTTTGTGCACTGTGCAGTGTGATTGGTTCTGATTTGATGTAAATTGATGTTGTGTTCTGATTGGTTGTCCGTGATGTCACATCCAGGTTGTTCGTTCACTGTGACCCTTCCCATGAGCCTCTACAACGTCTTCAAGTAAGTTACAACCTTTAGGTTACTGTTCAGACTCGACATGTCAACAGAAGCTACTTTAGGGACATTAACTGATACTTTGTGTTATAGTAACTTCCAACTCTTAGCTTAGTGTTTTGCTCTGATAAACTCAGTTCTCCTTCAGACTCAACATGTCAGGTAGGTTTAGCTACACTGCGTTAACCTTAGCTCACGCTTAGCTTTCTGTTTTGATCTGAAGTTAAGATTTCACTGTTGGACCCCAGGATGAGTAGCTGCATTAGCAACAGCTAACGGGGGATCCTAGTAAACTAAACTAACAACAGCTAGTGGGGGATCCTAGTAAACTAAACTAACAGGTAACGGGGGATCCTAGTAAACTAAACTAACAGCTAACGGGGGATCCTAGTAAACTAAACTAACAACAGCTAGCGGGGGATCCTAGTAAACTAAACTAACAGCTAACGGGGGATCCTAGTAAACTAAACTAACAGCTAACGGGGGATCCTAGTAAACTAAACTAACAGCTAACGGGGGATCCTAGTAAACTAAACTAACAGCTAACGGGGGATCCTAGTAAACTAAACTAACAGCTAACGGGGGATCCTAGTAAACTAAACTAACAGCTAACGGGGGATCCTAGTAAACTAAACTAACAGCTAGTGGGGGATCCTAGTAAACTAAACTAACAGCTAACAGGGAATCCTAGTAAACTAAACTAACAGCTAACAGGGGGATCCTAGTAAACTAAACTAACAGCTAACGGGGGATCCTAGTAAACTAAACTAACAGCTAACGGGGGATCCTAGTAAACTAAACTAACAGCTAACGGGGGATCCTAGTAAACTAAACTAACAGCTAACAGGGGGATCCTAGTAAACTAAACTAACAGCTAACGGGGGATCCTAGTAAACTAAACTAACAGCTAACGGGGGATCCTAGTAAACTAACAACAGCTAGTGGGGGATCCTAGTAAACTAAACTAACAGCTAACAGGGGGATCCTAGTAAACTAAACTAACAGCTAACGGGGGATCCTAGTAAACTAAACTAACAGCTAACGGGGGATCCTAGTAAACTAAACTAACAACAGCTAGTGGGGGATCCTAGTAAACTAAACTAACAACAGCTAACGGGGGATCCTAGTAAACTAAACTAACAGCTAACGGGGGATCCTAGTAAACTAAACTAACAGCTAACGGGGGATCCTAGTAAACTAAACTAACAGCTAGTGGGGGATCCTAGTAAACTAAACTAACAGCTAACGGGGGATCCTAGTAAACTAAACTAACAGCTAACGGGGGATCCTAGTAAACTAAACTAACAGCTAACGGGGGATCCTAGTAAACTAAACTAACAGCTAGTGGGGGATCCTAGTAAACTAAACTAACAACTAACGGGGGATCCTAGTAAACTAAACTAACAGCTAACGGGGGATCCTAGTAAACTAAACTAACAGCTAACGGGGGATCCTAGTAAACTAAACTAACAGCTAACAGGGGGATCCTAGTAAACTAAACTAACAGCTAACGGGGGATCCTAGTAAACTAAACTAACAGCTAACGGGGGATCCTAGTAAACTAAACTAACAGCTAACGGGGGATCCTAGTAAACTAAACTAACAGCTAACAGGGGGATCCTAGTAAACTAAACTAACAGCTAACGGGGGATCCTAGTAAACTAAACTAACAGCTAGTGGGGGATCCTAGTAAACTAAACTAACAACAGCTAACGGGGGATCCTAGTAAACTAAACTAACAGCTAACAGGGGATCCTAGTAAACTAACAGCTAACAGGGGGATCCTAGTAAACTAAACTAACAGCTAACGGGGGATCCTAGTAAACTAAACTAACAGCTAACGGGGGATCCTAGTAAACTAAACTAACAGCTAACGGGGGATCCTAGTAAACTAAACTAACAGCTAACAGGGGGATCCTAGTAAACTAAACTAACAGCTAACGGGGGATCCTAGTAAACTAAACTAACAGCTAACGGGGGATCCTAGTAAACTAACAACAGCTAGTGGGGGATCCTAGTAAACTAAACTAACAGCTAACAGGGGGATCCTAGTAAACTAAACTAACAGCTAACGGGGGATCCTAGTAAACTAAACTAACAGCTAACGGGGGATCCTAGTAAACTAAACTAACAGCTAGTGGGGGATCCTAGTAAACTAAACTAACAGCTAACGGGGGATCCTAGTAAACTAAACTAACAGCTAACGGGGGATCCTAGTAAACTAAACTAACAGCTAGTGGGGGATCCTAGTAAACTAAACTAACAGCTAGTGGGGGATCCTAGTAAACTAAACTAACAGCTAACGGGGGATCCTAGTAAACTAAACTAACAGCTAACGGGGGATCCTAGTAAACTAAACTAACAGCTAACGGGGGATCCTAGTAAACTAAACTAACAGCTAGTGAGGGATCCTAGTAAACTAAACTAACAGCTAGTGGGGGATCCTAGTAAACTAATCTAACAGCTAACGGGGGATCCTAGTAAACTAAACTAACAGCTAACAGGGGATCCTAGTAAACTAAACTAACAGCTAACAGGGGATCCTAGTAAACTAAACTAACAGCTAACGGGGGATCCTAGTAAACTAAACTAACAGCTAACGGGGGATCCTAGTAAACTAAACTAACAACAGCTAACGGGGGATCCTAGTAAACTAAACTAACAGCTAACGGGGGATCCTAGTAAACTAAACTAACAACAGCTAACGGGGGATCCTAGTAAACTAAACTAACAGCTAACGGGGGATCCTAGTAAACTAAACTAACAACAGCTAACGGGGGATCCTAGTAAACTAAACTAACAGCTAGTGGGGGATCCTAGTAAACTAAACTAACAACAGCTAACAGGGGATCCTAGTAAACTAAACTAACAGCTAACGGGGGATCCTAGTAAACTAAACTAACAACAGCTAACGGGGGATCCTAGTAAACTAAACTAACAGCTAACGGGGGATCCTAGTAAACTAAACTAACAACAGCTAGTGGGGGATCCTAGTAAACTAAACTAACAACAGCTAACGGGGGATCCTAGTAAACTAAACTAACAGCTAACGGGGGATCCTAGTAAACTAAACTAACAGCTAACGGGGGATCCTAGTAAACTAAACTAACAGCTAACGGGGGATCCTAGTAAACTAAACTAACAGCTAACGGGGGATCCTAGTAAACTAAACTAACAACAGCTAACGGGGGATCCTAGTAAACTAAACTAACAACAGCTAGTGGGGGATCCTAGTAAACTAAACTAACAGCTAACGGGGGATCCTAGTAAACTAAACTAACAGCTAGTGGGGGATCCTAGTAAACTAAACTAACAGCTAACGGGGGATCCTAGTAAACTAAACTAACAGCTAACGGGGGATCCTAGTAAACTAAACTAACAGCTAACGGGGGATCCTAGTAAACTAAACTAACAGCTAACGGGGGATCCTAGTAAACTAAACTAACAGCTAGTGGGGGATCCTAGTAAACTAAACTAACAGCTAACGGGGGATCCTAGTAAACTAAACTAACAGCTAGTGGGGGATCCTAGTAAACTAAACTAACAGCTAGTGGGGGATCCTAGTAAACTAAACTAACAGCTAGTGGGGGATCCTAGTAAACTAAACTAACAACAGCTAACGGGGGATCCTAGTAAACTAAACTAACAGCTAACAGGGGATCCTAGTAAACTAAACTAACAACAGCTAGTGGGGGATCCTAGTAAACTAAACTAACAGCTAACGGGGGATCCTAGTAAACTAAACTAACAGCTAACGGGGGATCCTAGTAAACTAAACTAACAGCTAACGGGGGATCCTAGTAAACTAAACTAACAGCTAACGGGGGATCCTAGTAAACTAAACTAACAGCTAACGGGGGATCCTAGTAAACTAAACTAACAGCTAACGGGGGATCCTAGTAAACTAAACTAACAGCTAGTGGGGGATCCTAGTAAACTAAACTAACAGCTAACGGGGGATCCTAGTAAACTAAACTAACAGCTAACGGGGGATCCTAGTAAACTAAACTAACAGCTAACGGGGGATCCTAGTAAACTAAACTAACAGCTAACGGGGGATCCTAGTAAACTAAACTAACAGCTAACGGGGGATCCTAGTAAACTAAACTAACAGCTAACGGGGGATCCTAGTAAACTAAACTAACAGCTAACGGGGGATCCTAGTAAACTAAACTAACAGCTAACGGGGGATCCTAGTAAACTAAACTAACAGCTAACGGGGGATCCTAGTAAACTAAACTAACAGCTAACGGGGGATCCTAGTAAACTAAACTAACAACTTACTTGATCTTGACAGGGCTTTAGAGCTAACCCTTCCCCCCTCCCTCTCTGTCTCCTCCCCCCCCCCCCCCCCCCCCCCCCCCCCCTCAGGGCGTCTCGTAGTAACACTCTGAAACACAGCAGTATGTACGAGGCCTTCCTCCCCTTCCTCTCTCCTGTCCTCCTCTTCCTCCTCTCCTCTGCCTGGGTGATATTCTCTCCATCAGACATCCTCCAGCAGCAGCCCAGAGTCTTCTACCTCATGGTGGGAACAGCCTTCGCTAACGTCACCGTGAGTCACACACACACACACACAGCCCAGAGTCTTCTACCTCATGGTGGGAACAGCCTTCGCTAACGTCACCGTGAGTCACACACACACAGCCCAGAGTCTTCTACCTCATGGTGGGAACAGCCTTCGCTAACGTCACCGTGAGTCACACACACACACACACAGCCCAGTGTCTTCTACCTCATGGTGGGAACAGCCTTCGCTAACGTCACCGTGAGTCACACACACACACACACAGCCCAGAGTCTTCTACCTCATGGTGGGAACAGCCTTCGCTAACGTCACCGTGAGTCACACACACACACACACAGCCCAGAGTCTTCTACCTCATGGTGGGAACAGCCTTCGCTAACGTCACCGTGAGTCACACACACACACACACAGCCCAGAGTCTTCTACCTCATGGTGGGAACAGCCTTCGCTAACGTCACCGTGAGTCACACACACACACACACACACACACACACAGCCCAGAGTCTTCTACCTCATGGTGGGAACAGCCTTCGCTAACGTCACCGTGAGTCACACACACACACACACACAGCCCAGAGTCTTCTACCTCATGGTGGGAACAGCCTTCGCTAACGTCACCGTGAGTCACACACACACACACACACACACACACACAGCCCAGAGTCTTCTACCTCATGGTGGGAACAGCCTTCGCTAACGTCACCGTGAGTCACACTACACCAGGGATGGGCAGCCTTCTGTCTGCAGGACCGCGGGATCTCAACCTACTCTTGAGTTAGAATAGTAGAATACACAAAGTTACATTTCGAAATGTGGTTGTGCATCATCAGTTTTTCTCTTATGTGAGTCACTGACAGCTACATATAAAAAAAAGCTGCCAGCTATCTAAACTTGTAGTAATCATGGTCGAATTACCGAAACGGGGGGCGCCCATTGATTTTGTTAGTCACTCTCACTCAGATGTCATATTCAAAACTGCAACCGTTTCTCACCACCCTATGGCAAAATGTGTAGAATTGCAGGAAATTAACTCTAGAGGGGGGCTGATAAAATGTTTTGCTCACAAGGTTGGGGGGGGGGGGGTGTGGGGGTCAAAAGGCCAGGACTGGCTCTGACTGCACGTGGGTATGGCTGTGGTAGCAGAGTCACCATCCCTGCTCTCCACAGATAAAGGTACACCTAGATACAGTGGGGGAAAAAAGTATTTAGTCAGCCACCAATTGTGCAAGTTCTCCCACTTAAAAAGACGAGAGAGGCCTGTAATTTCCATCATAGGTACACGTCAACTATGACAGACAAATTCAGAGAAAAAAATCCAGAAAATCACATTGTACGATTTTTAATGAATTTATTTGCAAATTATGGTGGAAAATAAGTATTTGGTCACCTACAAACAAGCAAGATTTCTGGCTCTCACAGACCTGTAACTACTTCTTTAAGAGGCTCCTCTGTCCTCCACTCGTTACCTGTATTAATGGCACCTGTTTGAACTTGTTATCAGTATAAAAGACACCTGTCCACAACCTCAAACAGTCACACTCCAAACTCCACTATGGCCAAGACCAAAGAGCTATCAAAGGACACCAGAAAATAAAATTGTAGACCTGCACCAGGCTGGGAAGACTGAATCTGCAATAGGTAAGCAGCTTGGTTTGAAGAAATCAACTGTGGGAGCAATTATTAGGAAATGGAAGACATACAAGACCACTGATAATCTCCCTCGATCTGGGGCTCCACGCAAGATCTCACCCCGTGGGGTCAAAATGATCACAAGAACGGTGAGCAAAAATCCCAGAACCACACGGGGGGACCTAGTGAATGACCTGCAGAGAGCTGGGACCAAAGTAACAAAGCCTACCATCAGTAACACACTACGCCGCCAGGGACTCAAATCCTGCAGTGCCAGACGTGTCCCCCTGCTTAAGCCAGTACATGTCCAGGCCCGTCTGAAGTTTGCTAGAGTGCATTTGGATGATCCAGAGGAGGATTGGGAGAATGTCATATGGTCAGATGAAACCAAAATAGAACTTTTTGGTAAAAACTCAACTCGTCGTGTTTGGAGGACAAAGAATGCTGAGTTGCATCCAAAGAACACCATACCTACTGTGAAGCATGGGGGTGGAAACATCATGCTTTGGGGCTGTTTTTCTGCAAAGGGACCAGGACGACTGATCCGTGTAAAGGAAAGAATGAATGGGGCCATGTATCGTGAGATTTTGAGTGAAAACCTCCTTCCATCAGCAAGGGCATTGAAGATGAAACGTGGCTGGGTCTTTCAGCATGACAATGATCCCAAACACACCGCCCGGGCAACGAAGGAGTGGCTTCGTTAGAAGCATTTCAAGGTCCTGGAGTGGCCTAGCCAGTCTCCAGATCTCAACCACATAGAAAATCTTTGGAGGGAGTTGAAAGTCTGTGTTGCCCAGCGACAGCCCCAAAACATCACTGCTCTAGAGGAGATCTGCATGGAGGAATGGGCCAAAATACCAGCAACAGTGTGTGAAAACCTTGTGAAGACTTACAGAAAACGTTTGACCTGTGTCATTGCCAACAAAGGGTATATAACAAAGTATTGAGAAACTTTTGTTATTGACCAAATACTTATTTTCCACCATAATTTGCAAATAAATTCATAAAAAATCCTACAGTGGGAGAACTTGCACAATTGGTGGCTGACTAAATACTTTTTTCCCCACTGTATGTGTGGAACTCCATAACTGCTAAGTCTGTCTGTGTGTGTGTGTGTGTGCGTCTGCAGTGTAAGCTGATCGTGTGCCAGATGAGTAACACCCGTTGCCAGCCGCTGAGCTGGCTGTTGGTTCCCATGGCGACGGTGGTGTTGTTGGCAGTTACAGGGCTGGTTGCTAACGAGACGCTGTTGATCTACGTGTGGACGGCCATCGTCATACTCACACACATACACTACGGAGTGTCAGTGGTGAGTACACATACACACACTACGGAGTGTCAGTGGTGAGTACACATACACACACTACGGAGGGTCAGTGGTGAGTACACATACACACACTACGGAGGGTCAGTGGTGAGTACACATACACACACTACGGAGGGTCAGTGGTGAGCAGGGTGGGACATTTACTGCAGTGGCTGGTGAATGCCCTAATTTTACCAGCCACTCAAATATTTTACCAGCCACTCAAATGTTTTACTAGCCACATTTTCCTTTTAAGAGATTCTCAAAAGGTTAGGGTTAGATAAATCACAGAAAACACTGTACCCCACCCCGCTTTCACCACTGGAGCGGTTGAGATTCTCTCGATTACTTAAAATTTGTAATCGAGGAATGTCGTGAGTTAATTGACACGAGAAAACCTGAGATAATATCAACTCTACAGATCGCAAAGAATACAATGAATGGCTAAATTACTTCCTGACATCTTCCTGACTTCCTGGGATCCTCCTCTTCACCACTCTGTGACTGGTCAGAATAGAGATTCTACCAGCCAATGGCAAAATCTACCAGCATTTGGCTGATGGCTGGTGTTAATTTCACACCCTGGTAGTGAGTGTTGTTGTTTTTGGTTAGCAAGCAATTGGGTGCTGCTAGTTAGCTACCTAGCTTGTAAATCCGAGTTGAAATTAGGTAGCTAGCTAGTTAACGTTAGCGAGGAGGGATTTTAGCTAGCCAGCTCATATTGACACATTATTGAAAGCTAACTAGCTACATCCTAGCCAGCAAGGTTTGCTTGATTAGCTTGCTAGTAGCCGATGTCATGGCAAGCAAGGTAAGAGTTTAGCTAGGTAGCCTATTTGTTATGCTAGTGAATGACGATGCTAACCATTTAGCTAGCTAGTAAGCTAAGAATGTGGCTAGCTGGCACTGGCAATATGGGGTAACGGTAGTTACATCGTGGTGAGATGCTAGCATGGCCATCTAGTTAGATATCAGCAAATAATCTAGCTACCTAGTTAGCAACATAGCACAGCTAGCTGCACAGTTACATCGTTACCTAGGAACCAAATGACATCTGAATTCTCATTTTGCCCCCAGTGGCAGACCTGATCACTGTGGAACACATCAGCTAGTGACCAATCGATAAAGGGCTCAGGACCAAATGTTCGCTTTGAGATTCAGCCAATGTAAGTCAAATGACAAACTCTCTCTCCATCCCCCCCCCTTCTCTCCCCCCCCCTCCCCTTCTCCTCTCCTCCCCCCTTCTCCCCCTCTTCTCTCCCCCCCCCCCCTTCTCCTCTCCTCCCCCCTCTCTCCAGGTGAACCAGCTCAGCGATCACTTCAACATATTTGCCTTCTCTCTGATGAAGCCCAGCACTGACTGACAGGACCAGGAGCGAATCGGCTTGCAGGGAGCAGAGGTTTAGACCCTCCCACCTCCCTCTGCAGCCAACCGACACTTCACTCTCATCACCACGGAAACACACCACTCACCCCCCATCTGATCTCCGGTCCTCCACCCTGACTCTCACCCCAACCCCCTTCATGCCAAGTGTCCGTTTGGGGGCAGTCCTCAGGACTGTGGGGGCGGCACCCCGGGCTCTTGGTTCCGTGGCTGCTGATAGGTTGAGCTGATGAGCCAATGAGATGTTGTTTCCTACGGAAATATTATTCAGCCGTGAGGACAGGAGCCCAGACACACACACACACACACACACACACACACACACACACACACACACACACACACTGCTTACACCCAAACACACACACACACACACTGCTTACACACACACACACACACACACTGCTTACACCCAAACACACACACACACACACTGCTTACACACACACACACACACACACTGCTTACACCCAAACACACACACACACACACACACACACACACACACACACTGCTTACACCCAAACACACACACACACACACACACACACACACACACACACACACTGCTTACACCCAAACACACACACACACACACACACTGCTTACACACACACACACACACACACACACACACTGCTTACACCCAAACACACACACACACACACACTGCTTACACACACACACACACCCAAACACACACACACACACACACACACCCAAACACACTGCTTACACCCAAACACACTGCTTACACCCAAACACACTTAGACACACACACACTCTCTTATGAATGTACAGTATGTTATTGCCTTGGGGAAATGTAATTTCAGTTAGTTAGTTTGACAGACAGCTCTGCTCCTCCCCTGAACCATGCGGTTGGTCCATCAGTCGGTTCTATCAAGGCTATGAAGGCGGAGTCTCAGCTGTGCTCTTGTCTTCTGATTGGAGTGTTGAGGGGAAGTGAAACTGTCTGTCTTTATATGGCAACATGATTATTAAAATGGGGTTTTGTTTATTTATTTAGAGAAAAAACAGAACAAATATAATATTGTTATTATCTAGAAATACTCGGGTAATTCAGCGGAGGTATGTGTGAAACACTACTCACACGCTTGGTGATGACGGTTGGTAGTCTGAGTTTACTGTGAGGACAGTTCTGACCAATCAGGGCCCTTTGGGGGGCGAGACGGAGGGTGGAAACACCCAATCACAGACCTCGCTCAGCGCTGACCCCAGGATGACCCCTGAGCTGTGAACTGTAGTGACCCCTGTAGTCTGAACTCTGACCTCCAGGCTCCTCCCACCGCCGAAGTGTCGTCGTGGCAACAGGCCGATTCGTGCTCAAGTTCTTTTTTAGAATGATTTTTATTTGTATTTCCTCTGTATTGTCTGTTAATCTCCCATAGCTGGGGTGTGTGTGTGTGTGTGTGTGTGTTGGTAGCAGCAGCACTTGAATGAAGAGTGTGTCTAAAAGCCGCCAGCGGAGCGACCCACTCTGAGGGAACAGGCTGCCATAACGACAACCCCATGAGATATACCTGTCACTGTCTGTATCACTGTAACACCTGGTATACACCTGTAACACTGTCTATGTCTGTCTATTCCTTCTGTTGGACCAACGTCTGTTTGTTTGCCTGATTATCCATTATGTTGACCAGATACTCTATTGGCCGCAATGAAAAGAAATGTCTTTTAAAAAGGCAGTCGGGGAGGAGATCAGGTGGGACCATTCTAGCCAATGAGAGGGCAGATACGCATGTGAAGAACAGGCACAATGGTTACCACAGCCACAAAGTCAAAATTCGCTATATTGTTTTTTGTTTTAAATAAGGTTAGGGTTAGGCATAAGGTTAGCAGTGTGGTTAAGTTTAGGGTTTGGTTTAAAATCACATTTTAAGAACAGAAATGTAAGATATAGGGTTAGGGTTAGGTTAGATATAGGGTTAGGTTAGATATAGGCGGGGTTGATCAAATATAATATTATTGGTCGTTGTACACATATTTTGCAGATGGGTTAGATGTAATCAAGATGGTCAGATGTCATCGCCGCTGCAGCGAAATGCTTATATTCCTAGATCCAACAGCTCAGTAATACTGAGCAATACAAAACAATACACACAAATCCAAAATATTAAAGATATCGTCTGCAAACTTGATGATTCAATTGGAGACATGCATGGCCACAGGAGGGGGCTGAGCGCGCACCCTTATGGGGTCCCTGTGTTGAGGATCAGCGAAGTGGAGATATTGTTTCCTACCTTCACCACCTGGGGGCAGCCCGTCAGGAAGTCCAGGACCCAGTTGCACAGGGCAGGGTTCAGATCCAGGGACCCGAGCTTAATGATGAGCTTGGAGGGTACTATGGTGTTGAATGCTGAGCTATAGTCAATGAACAGCATTCTTCCATAGGTATTCCTCTTGTCCAGATGGGATAGGGCAGTGTGCAGTGTGATGGCGATTGCATCGTCTGTGGATCTATTGGGGCGGTAAGCAAATTGAAGTGGGTCTAGGGTGACAGGTAAGGTGGAGGTGATATGATCCTTAACTAGCCTCTCAAAGCACTTCATGATGACAGAAGTGAGTGCTACGGGGTGATAGTCATTTAGTTAAGTTACCTTTGCTTTCTTGGGTACAGGAACAATGGTGTGGCTAGGGATGCCATCTGGACTGGCCGCCTTAAGAGGGTTGACACGCTTAAATGTCTTACGTCTCTCCTCGTGAGTGGCGGTTGCCCACATCAGCTGCACTGTGTTTTCCTTGAAGCGGGAGAAGGTGTCTGTGTCCGACATGGCTGGTTTTCCCTTTATAATACGTGATTGTCTGGAGACCCTGTCACATACGTCTCGTGTCTGAGCCGTTGAAATGAGACTTTCTCTGTCCGACGTTTTGCCTGTTTGATTGGCTTACGGAGGGAATAGCTGGACTGTTTGTACTCGTCCATATTCCCAGTCACGTTGCCGTGGTTAAATGCTGTGGTTTGCATTTTCAGTTTTGCGCGAATGCTGCCATCTGTCAACTGTTATTGGTTTGGATAAGTTCTAATCGTCACAGTGGTAACAACTTCCTCTATGCACCTCCTGATGAACTGAGGCATTGTATACGTCAATGTTGGTAAATTGCGATTGGTCAGACCAACGTCGAACAGTCCTTACTACGGGTACTTCCTGTTTAAGTTTACTCAAGTTAACTCCTGAGTGGCGCAGTGGTCTAAGGCACTGCATCACAGTGCTAACTGTGCCACTAGAGATCCTGGTTCGAATCCAGGCTCTGTCGCAGCCGGCCGCGACCGGGAGACTCATGGGCGGCGCACAATTGGCCCAGCGTCGTCCAGGGTAGGGGAGGGAATGGCCGGCAGGGATGCAGCTCAGTTGATAGAGCATGGCGTTTGCAACGCCAGGGTTGTGGGTTCGTTTCCCACGGGGGGCCAGTATATAAAAAAAATATATATATGTATTCACTAACTGTAAGTCGCTCTGGATAAGAGCGTCTGCTAAATGACTAAAATGTAAATGTAAATGTAAAAGTTTCTACCTATAGGAAGGGAGGAGCAGAATGGAGACGTGATCTGATTTGCCAAAGGCAGGGCGGGGGAGGGCCTCGTAGCTGTCCTGGAAGGGGGAGTAGCAGTGGTCAAGAATTTTTAATTTGCGAGTAGCGCATGTGATGTGTTAAATTCGGTAGCGTTTTCCTCAGATTTGCTTTATTAAAGCTACAATAAAGGCGGCCTCAGGATATGCAATTTCCAGTTTGCACAAAGTCCAGTGTAGTTCCTTGAGAGCCGTCGCGTGTCAGCTTGATGGGGAATATAGACGAAGACCGAATACACGGCCTAGACGAAGACCGAATACACGGCCTAGACGAAGACCGAATACACGGCCTAGACGAAGACCGAATACACGGCCTAGACGAAGACCGAATACACGGCCTAGACGAAGACCGAATACACGGCCTAGACGAAGACCGAATACACGGCCTAGACGAAGACCGAATACACGGCCTAGACGAAGACCGAATACACGGCCTAGACGAAGACCGAATACACGGCCTAGACGAAGACCGAAGTGAATTATTTCGGGAGGTAATGCGGTCCGTATTTGATAGTGAGGTATTCCAGATCAGGAGAACAAAAGGACATGAGTTTCTGTACGTTACCGCAGTCACACCATGTAGTTAAGTAGTTCATCATTAAACATAGACCTCCACCTTTCTTTTTCCCAGAGAGTTCTTTCTTCCTGTGTGTGCGATGTACGGAGAACCCTGTTGGCTGTATGGACGGGGACAGTATATCCCGAGAGAGCCATGATTCCGTGAAACAGAGTATGTTACAGTCCCTGATGTCTCTCTGGAAGGAGATCCTCACCCTGAGCTCGTCTACTTTGTCCAGGGACTGGACTTCAGCGAGTAATATACTCGGAAGAGGTTGGTATCTGGGCCACCTGATCCAATTCAGGAAAGTTATTTCTGGTGGAAATGCTGGTGAATGACCGCCGATCTAATATCTAAAAGTTATTTTCGGCTGTAGGTAATAATGCAAGAAAGCTGAGAAAATAATGTAAGAAATAACACACAAAAACACAATACTTCAAAGTTGGTAAGGAACAGGGCGACCTTTTCTATGACTTTGTGGTTGTGGGAACTAGTGAAGACCAGGCACAACTCTGATATAAATAGTTTTTTCTCCAAGTTGCCGGGGATGTCACGTGTCCAACTTATATCAGTACACTAGTAACAACCTAATCATTATGAAACTTGTGTTAGATTAAATAAGCCACACGTAGCAAATAAGCCCTTAAATATGTTAACGAAATTGACCTCCAAACAAAAACTCCTTGCTTGGTGAGCGATAAATCCATAAAAACGCCACCTGCTGGAGAAGACAGATTTTAGGCTCAGTCATCCCTCTCGCTTCACCTCTTCCTCCTCTTGTGTCCCAAATGCACCCTATTCTTTATAATACACTACCTTTGGGACCTGCAATCAGAATTAGTGCACTATACAGGGAATAGCCTTAGGGCTTAGATATTGCTGACGTGTGACAGACCTTATTACCACGGTTACAACTACAACACCTGGATATGTATTTTAAGGATCAGCTCACATACACTATATATACAGAAGTATGTGGACACCCATTCAAATTAGTGTATTCAGCTTTTTCAGCCACACCCGTTGCTGACAGGTGTATAAAATCGAGAACACAGCCATGCAATCTCCATAGACAAACATTGGCAGTAGAATGACCTTCCTGAAGAGCTCAGTGACTTTCAACATGGCACCCTCATAGGATGCCACCTTTCCAACAAGTCAGTTCGTCAAATTTCTGCCCCTCTAGAGCTGCCCCGGTCAACTGTAAGTGCTGTTATTGTGAAGTGAAAACGTCTAGGAGCAACAACGGCTCAGCCGCAAAGTGGTAGGCCACACAAGGGCTGAAGCGCTTAGCGCGTAAAAATAGTCTGTCCTTGTTTGCAACACTCACTACCTAGTTCCAAACTGCCTCTGGAAGCAACGTCAGCACAATAACTGTTGGTCGGAAGCTTCATGAAATGGGTTTCCATGGCCGAGCAGCCGCACACAAGCCTAAGATCACCATGCGCAATGCCATGCGTCGGTTGGAGTGGTGGAATTGCGTTCTCTGGAGTGATGAATCACGCTTCACCATCTGGCAGTCCGATGGATGAATCTGGGTTTGGCAGATGCCAGGAGAACGCTGCCTGCCCCAATGCATAGTGCCAACTGTAAAGTTTGGTGGAGGAGGAATAATGGTCTGGGGCAGTTTTTCATGGTTCAGGCTCCTTAGTGCCAGTGAAGGGAGATCTTAATGCTACAGCATGCTATGCCATTCTAGACGATTCTGTGCTTCCAACTTTGTGGCAACAGTTTGGGGAAGGCCCTTTCCTGTTTCAGCATGACAATGCCCCCATGCACAAAGCGAGGTACATACAGAAATGGTTTGTCGAGATCGGTGTGGAAGAACTTGACTGGCCTGCACATAGCCTTGACCTCAACCCCATCAAACACCTTTGGGATGAATTGGAACGCCGACTGCGAGCCAGGCCTAATAGCTCAGACTGGGAAAAATCGTTTTGAACGGTCATCCAACTCGTAATTCCAAGTCGGAAAATGTCAAGAGCTCAGACTTTCTGACCTGAAGATAACGGACGTCATGATTTGACCTTGTTTTTTTCTGAGTTTCCAGTTGCCTTGAAAGCACCATTAAATCTGCTGCTTGACTTCACTGGCAACATCATTGCCAGTATCTAGTGATGACTTCACTTCACAGTGTATTTTGTTTGTTTATCAAATGGATTCGATTATGCTAAGCCACGGGGCATCGGCCCGTTACATCATCGGGCGAAAGCCTGGAAGGAGGAGCACCCTTCTCAAATCGAACCGTAAGCTGCGCAGCATCGTTTAGAGACATACATCTCTTTTCCATAAAATATATTTTTTCCACTGGGAAGGCAGATAAAGCGTTTTTATCAAAAGCAATCCCTTTTGCCTGGGAAACTACAGAATCCTAGTAATTACTACACATACGGGCCGGGTGGGGTGGGGGTGGGGGGGGGGGGGGGGGTTTGTGTATTGTGTGTGTGTATATATTTGTATGTATGCTAAATGAACGTTTGTTAGTGTAAATGTATTATGATTTATATAAAGAAAATATTTGTTTTTTTAAGTGAAACTATATCTGAGATGTGAATCCAGAGCCCCTCTGAACGTCTGAGAGACCAGGTAGGGTCTAGTCCATCTGAGGGACCAGGTAGGGTCTAGTCCATCTGAGAGACCAGGTAGGGTCTAGTCCATCTGAGGGACCAGGTAGAGTCTAGTCCATCTGAGAGACCAGGTAGGGTCTAGTCCATCTGAGAGACCAGGTAGGGTCTAGTCCATCTGAGGGACCAGGTAGGGTCTAGTCCATCTGAGAGACCAGGTAGGGTCTAGTCCATCTGAGAGACCAGGTAGGGTCTAGTCCATCTGAGGGACCAGGTAGGGTCTAGTCCATCTGAGAGACCAGGTAGGGTCTAGTCCATCTGAGGGACCAGGTAGGGTCTAGTCCATCTGAGAGACCAGGTAGGGTCTAGTCCATCTGAGGGACCAGGTAGGGTCTAGTCCATCTGAGAGACCAGGTAGGGTCTAGTCCATCTGAGAGACCAGGTAGGGTCTAGTCCATCTGAGGGACCAGGTAGGGTCTAGTCCATCTGAGGGACCAGGTAGGGTCTAGTCCATCTGAGGGACCACGTAGGGTCTAGTCCATCTGAGGGACCAGGTAGGGTCTAGTCCATCTGAGGGACCAGGTAGGGTCTAGTCCATCTGAGGGACCAGGTAGGGTCTAGTCCATCTGAGAGACCAGGTAGGGTCTGGTCCCTCTGAGGGACCAGGTAGGGTCTGGTCCCTCTGAGGGACCAGGTAGGGTCTTAGAGAGACCAGGTAGGGTCTAGTCCATCTGAGAGACCAGGTAGGGTCTAGTCCATCTGAGAGACCAGGTAGGGTCTAGTCCATCTGAGGGACCAGGTAGGGTCTAGTCCATCTGAGGGACCAGGTAGGGTCTAGTCCATCTGAGGGACCAGGTAGGGTCTAGTCCATCTGAGGGACCAGGTGGGGTCTAGTCCATCTGAGGGACCACGTGGGGTCTAGTCCATCTGAGGGACCAGGTAGGGTCTAGTCCATCTGAGGGACCAGGTAGGGTCTTAGAGAGACCAGGTAGGGTCTAGTCCATCTGAGGGACCAGGTAGGGTCTAGTCCATCTGAGAGACCAGGTAGGGTCTAGTCCATCTGAGGGACCAGGTAGGGTCCATCTGAGAGACCAGGTAGGGTCTAGTCCATCTGAGGGACCAGGTAGGGTCTAGTCCATCTGAGGGACCAGGTAGGGTCTTAGAGAGACCAGGTAGGGTCTAGTCCATCTGAGGGACCAGGTAGGGTCTAGTCCATCTGAGGGACCAGGTAGGGTCTAGTCCATCTGAGGGACCAGGTAGGGTCTAGTCCATCTGAGAGACCAGGTAGGGTCTAGTCCATCTGAGAGACCAGGTAGGGTCTAGTCCATCTGAAGTGGCTCCCTGTGAGGTACCCTGGTACTCTGTGAGGTACCCTGGTACTCTGTGAGCTACCCTGGTACCCTGTGAGGTACCCTGGCTCCCTGTGAGGTACCCTGGTACTCTGTGAGGTACCCTGGCTCCCTGTGAGGTACCCTGGCTCCCTGTGAGGTACCCTGGCTCTCTGTGAGGTACCCTGGCTCTCTGTGAGGTACCCTGGTACTCTGTGAGGTACCCTGGCTCCCTGTGAGGTACCCTGGCTCCCTGTGAGGTACCCTGGCTCTCTGTGAGGTACCCTGGCTCTCTGTGAGGTACCCTGGTACTCTGTGAGGTACCCTGGCTCCCTGTGAGGTACCCTGGCTCTCTGTGAGGTACCCTGGCTCTCTGTGAGGTACCCTGGTACCCTGTGAGGTACCCTGGCTCTCTGTGAGGTACCCTGGCTCTCTGTGAGGTACCCTGGCTCTCTGTGAGGTACCCTGGTACCCTGTGAGGTACCCTGGCTCTCTGTGAGGTACCCTGGCTCTCTGTGAGGTACCCTGGCTCTCTGTGAGGTACCCTGGTACCCTGTGAGGTACCCTGGCTCTCTGTGAGGTACCCTGGCTCTCTGTGAGGTACCCTGGCTCTCTGTGAGGTACCCTGGTACCCTGTGAGGTACCCTGGCTCTCTGTGAGGTACCCTGGCTCTCTGTGAGGTACCCTGGCTCTCTGTGAGGTACCCTGGTACCCTGTGAGGTACCCTGGCTCTCTGTGAGGTACCCTCCCTGTGTGTCTGGCATAAAAGCAGTGCATAGATAGGGATTTGAGGCCCGTCCAGTGAACCCTCTGTCCTAATGATCCTGGTTATCTAGTCTCCTCCATCACTGCAGACAGGAACCCTCTGTCCTAATGATCCTGGTTATCTAGTCTCCTCCATCACTGCAGACAGGAACCCTCTGTCCTAATGATCCTGGTTATCTAGTCTCCTCCATCACTGCAGACAGCTAACGACTCTGGATGAAACCGGTAACCTGTGACTGTCTGTCTGTCCAGAGCTGTTTGTTGTAATAGAAGGCTCTGAGTCTGTCTGTCTGTGTCATGTGACGAGGCGACAGAACATCTGATTATTATTATTATAAAGATTATGTATTAAACGTGTCAAGAAACAAAGGCCTGTCCAAATTAATAAAGTTTTGTTGAACCTTTCTACGAGAGCAACACACCTATTTATTCATATTTGTGGAGTGTTCATCCAGAAGGCGCTATCATCCAGAAGGCGAGGTCAGTACAGGTGCATCAACGCTGGGACCGAGAGAATGAAAAACAGCTTCTATCTCAAGGCCATCAGACTGTTAAACAGCCATCACTAGCACATTAGAGGCTGCTGCTGCCTATTGAAATCACTGGCCACTTTAAGAAATGGAACACTAGTCACTTTAATAATGTTTACATGTCTTGCACTACTCATCTCATATGTATATACTGCATTCTATTCTATAATATTCTACTGTATCTTAGTCCTGCTGCTCTGTCATTGCTTGTCCATATATGTATATATTCTTAAATCCCATTCCTTACTAGATTTGTGTGTATTGGGTAGATGTTGTGAAATTGTTAGATATTACTGCACTGTTGGAGCTAGAAGCACAAGCACAAGTACTCCTGAGTGGCGCAGTGGTCTAAGGCAGTGCTAACTGTGCCACTAGAGATCCTGGTTCGAATCCAGGCTCTGTCGTAGCCGGCCGCGACCGGGAGACCCATGGGGCGGCGCACAATTGGCCCAGCGTCGTCCAGGGTAGGGGAGGGAATGGCCGGCAGGGATGTAGCTCAGTTGGTAGAGCATGGCGTTTGCAACGCCAGGGTTGTGGGTTCGATTCCCACGGGGGGCCAGTATAAAAAAATATGTATTCACTAACTGTAAGTCGCTCTGGATAAGAGCATCTTTTAAAATGACTAAAATGTACCCTGTGAGGTACCCTGGTACTCTGTGAGGTACTTTGCTCCCCTTTGGTGGGTGTGGCATGATCAATATGGGTCTGACCATTTGAAATCACAAAACTCGTGCAGTGAACACTATACAATCTACCTCTGGGCCACCATAATGGCAACGTTTTTCATCTAGTCGTTCAGTATAGATAGTTTCTGTTGAATTCAACGTTGCACACTTATTTATTTCACATACTTATTTTATTTCACGTACTTATTTCAACCCTGATGTTGATGTAACCGCGGTGACGTTATTGTTAATGTTCCGGTGGTGATGTAATGATGTAGCTGTAACCGTGCCGATGTATGTGTAATAATGTATGCACTCACTAACTGTAAGTCGCTCTGGATAAGAGCGTCTGCTAAATTACTAAAATGTAAATGTAACTATGGTGATGTAGTTGTAACCGTGGTAATTAGGCGCTGGGTGTAGTACCTCTGGCCTCCACCAGGGAGCAGCAGATAACCTAGATTGGAAAGGACCTTTAAAACCATTCTATGTTTCACACTAAATATCTGCATGCGCCATTTCTGAAAAGACTGTGCACATACAAAAATATTTAGGTTCATAAACTTGCCGCACGCCATGTTTCCAGTTATAGTGTGTCCACCCAAAAATATTTTGGTGATAATCTCACTTCCTTATATTATAAAATGCATTTTACCAAGAGAAATGTGGTTATTCATGTTCTGAATTGTTCCATGTGGTTTTTCTCTAACACATAATTAACATTATATCCAAAAAGTTGGATTTTGTTATTTAATACATCCGATAATAAGCACGAGCTCTGTTGACATAGCAGTGCAGGTTTCTCATTTTGTGGTCGTTGTCTTCCTGTTGTGGTCGTTGTCTTCCTGTTGTGGTCGTTGTCTTCCTGTTGTGGTCGTTGTCTTCCTGTTGTGGTCGTTGTCTTCCTGTTGTGGTCGTTGTCTTCCTGTTGTGGTCGTTGTCTTCCTGTTGTTTCCGCCGGTCACAACAAGCTAAAGTAGCATGACACTAGCTGGATTTAAATGGAAAAGGCTGAAAATATAAAGCACAGTCTCCGTTGACATTTCACAAAGATGCACTGTTTTTATGATAAGTCTTTCGAAAAAGAACAGGAACTAAAATGTGAAAATACTACATATCATGTCTCAAAATGGATGTCCATCTTCCCTCTATATTGTTTTATGTCCTGCAGATTCCAGAAGAAAGATGACGAGTTCAACAGGAAAGTGAGCCTGTCAGGTAGCCAGTAGCCTTCATTCTCTCACAGAATCCAGCCCAGCTGATCCGATAACATTTTCCAGATTTTTGACCACTTTATTTCTCAGGCCTCCATTGATTTAGTCACCCTAATCCTGGCCATCATCCTACAAGGGTAAAAACTCCAATAACTTATGATTGGATTATGATAGAGACATGAGGTTTGAATGGATTAGGATAGAGACATGAGGTTTGAATGGATTAGGATAGAGACATGAGGTTTGAACGGATTATGTTAGAGACATGAGGTTTGAATGGATTAGGATAGAGACATGAGGTTTGAACGGATTAGGATAGAGACATGAGGTTTGAACGGATTAGGATAGAGACATGAGGTTTGAATGGATTAGGATAGAGACATGAGGTTTGAATGGATTAGGATAGAGACATGAAGTTTGAATGGATTATGTTAGAGACATGAGGTTTGAATGGATTATGTTAGAGACATGAGGTTTGAATGGATTAGGATAGAGACATGAGGTTTGAATGGATTATGTTAGAGACATGAGGTTTGAACGGATTATGTTAGAGACATGAGGTTTGAATGGATTATGTTAGAGACATGAGGTTTGAACGGATTATGTTAGAGACATGAGGTTTGAATGGATTATGTTAGAGACATGAGGTTTGAATGGATTAGGATAGAGACATGAGGTTTGAATGGATTATGTTAGAGACATGAGGTTTGAACGGATTATGTTAGCGACATGAGGTTTGAATGGATTAGGATAGAGACATGAGGTTTGAATGGATTAGGATAGAGACATGAGGTTTGAACGGATTAGGATAGAGACATGAGGTTTGAACGGATTAGGATAGAGACATGAGGTTTGGACCGTTGGTTTTCATAGAGGATTATCTACACAATTAACAGTATTTTACCCATTGGTCAAAAGATGCGTTTCTATTGGACACCCTAATTGTTATAAATCAGACCCCTCCTAAAACTTTGTGCATTTCAACGAGCATTAATGAAGCCGGTGACTGATGTGGCTCCTCAATACCATCAGATGAATCTTAGAACATATTCCGGTCTGTGCTAGCGAAACGGCCGTGTAGCTGTCAACTGTGTGTCCTATAGACGTTGATGCCACTGGCCCTCTCTGTCCGGGGGTCAGTTTGTTGATGCCACTGACCCTCTCTGTCCGGGGGTCAGTTTGTTGATGCCACTGACCCTCTCTGTCCGGGGGTCAGTTTGTTGATGCCACTGGCCCTCTCTGTCCGGGGGTCAGTTTGTTGATGCCACTGGCCCTCTCTGTCCGGGGGTCAGTTTGTTGATGCCACTGGCCCTCTCTGTCCGGGGGTCAGTTTGTTGATGCCACTGACCCTCTCTGTCCGGGGGTCAGTTTGTTGATGCCACTGGCCCTCTCTGTCCGGGGGTCAGTTTGTTGATGCCACTGGCCCTCTCTGTCCGGGGGTCAGTTTGTTGATGCCACTGGCCCTCTCTGTCCGGGGGTCAGTTTGTTGATGCCACTGGCCCTCTCTGTCCGGGGGTCAGTTTGTTGATGCCACTGGCCCTCTCTGTCCGGGGGTCAGTTTGTTGATGCCACTGGCCCTCTCTGTCCGGGGGTCAGTTTGTTGATGCCACTGACCCTCTCTGTCCACGGGTCAGTTTGTTGATGCCACTGACCCTCTCTGTCCACGGGTCAGTTTGTTGATGCCACTGACCCTCTCTGTCCACGGGTCAGTTTGTTGATGCCACTGGCCCTCTCTGTCCAGGGGTCAGTTTGTTGATGCCACTGGCCCTCTCTGTCCACGGGTCAGTTTGTTGATGCCACTGACCCTCTCTGTCCACGGGTCAGTTTGTTGATGCCACTGGCCCTCTCTGTCCGGGGGTCAGTTTGTTGATGCCACTGACCCTCTCTGTCCGGGGGTCAGTTTGTTGATGCCACTGACCCTCTCTGTCCGGGGGTCAGTTTGTTGATGCCACTGACCCTCTCTGTCCGGGGGTCAGTTTGTTGATGCCACTGGCCCTCTCTGTCCGGGGGTCAGTTTGTTGATGCCACTGGCCCTCTCTGTCCGGGGGTCAGTTTGTTGATGCCACTGGCCCTCTCTGTCCGGGGGTCAGTTTGTTGATGCCACTGGCCCTCTCTGTCCGGGGGTCAGTTTGTTGATGCCACTGACCCTCTCTGTCCGGGGGTCAGTTTGTTGATGCCACTGGCCCTCTCTGTCCGGGGGTCAGTTTGTTGATGCCACTGGCCCTCTCTGTCCGGGGGTCAGTTTGTTGATGCCACTGGCCCTCTCTGTCCGGGGGTCAGTTTGTTGATGCCACTGGCCCTCTCTGTCCGGGGGTCAGTTTGTTGATGCCACTGGCCCTCTCTGTCCGGGGGTCAGTTTGTTGATGCCACTGGCCCTCTCTGTCCGGGGGTCAGTTTGTTGATGCCACTGACCCTCTCTGTCCGGGGGTCAGTTTGTTGATGCCACTGACCCTCTCTGTCCACGGGTCAGTTTGTTGATGCCACTGGCCCTCTCTGTCCACGGGTCAGTTTGTTGATGCCACTGGCCCTCTCTGTCCGGGGGTCAGTTTGTTGATGCCACTGGCCCTCTCTGTCCGGGGGTCAGTTTGTTAATGCCACTGGCCCTCTCTGTCCGGGGGTCAGTTTGTTGATGCCACTGGCCCTCTCTGTCCGGGGGTCAGTTTGTTGATGCCACTGGCCCTCTCTGTCCGGGGGTCAGTTTGTTGATGCCACTGGCCCTCTCTGTCCGGGGGTCAGTTTGTTGATGCCACTGGCCCTCTCTGTCCGGGGGTCAGTTTGTTGATGCCACTGGCCCTCTCTGTCCGGGGGTCAGTTTGTTGATGCCACTGGCCCTCTCTGTCCGGGGGTCAGTTTGTTGATGCCACTGGCCCTCTCTGTCCGGGGGTCAGTTTGTTGATGCCACTGGCCCTCTCTGTCCGGGGGTCAGTTTGTTGATGCCACTGACCCTCTCTGTCCGGGGGTCAGTTTGTTGATGCCACTGACCCTCTCTGTCCGGGGGTCAGTTTGTTGATGCCACTGGCCCTCTCTGTCCGGGGGTCAGTTTGTTGATGCCACTGGCCCTCTCTGTCAGCGGGTCAGGTTGTTGATGCCACTGGCCCTCTCTGTCAGCGGGTCAGTTTGTTGATGCCACTGGCCCTCTCTGTCCGGGGGTCAGTTTGTTGATGCCACTGGCCCTCTCTGTCCGGGGGTCAGTTTGTTGATGCCACTGGCCCTCTCTGTCAGCGGGTCAGGTTGTTGATGCCACTGGCCCTCTCTGTCCGGGGGTCAGTTTGTTGATGCCACTGGCCCTCTCTGTCAGCGGGTCAGTTTGTTGATGCCACTGGCCCTCTCTGTCCGGGGGTCAGTTTGTTGATGCCACTGGCCCTCTCTGTCCGGGGGTCAGTTTGTTGATGCCACTGGCCCTCTCTGTCAGCGGGTCAGGTTGTTGATGCCACTGGCCCTCTCTGTCCGGGGGTCAGTTTGTTGATGCCACTGGCCCTCTCTGTCCGGGGGTCAGTTTGTTGATGCCACTGGCCCTCTGTCCACGGGTCAGTTTGTTGATGCCACTGGCCCTCTCTGTCCGGGGGTCAGTTTGTTGATGCCACTGGCCCTCTCTGTCCGGGGGTCAGTTTGTTGATGCCACTGGCCCTCTCTGTCCGGGGGTCAGTTTGTTGATGCCACTGACCCTCTCTGTCCGGGGGTCAGTTTGCTGAGCAGCGTGTGATAAGAGGCCAGGACGGCAGAAGGCCTGTTATTGGTCAGCATGGTGATGACATCACTCAGAATAATTAACATATACCATATCAGTCAGCTTACAGACACCCCTAAATAACATGGAACATATTAGTCAGCTTTCTGACACCCCAAAATATAATAAATTATCGAACATGTTAGTCAGCTTACTGACACCCCTAAATAATATAGAACATATTAGGGAACTGACTGACAGCCCTAAATAACAGAACATATTAGTGAGCTTACTGACAGCCCTAAACAACATATACTATATCAGTCACATTAGACACCCCTAAATACTATAGAACATATTAGGGAACTGACTGACAGCCCTAAATAACATAACATATTAGTGAGCTTACTGACAGCCCTAAACAACATATACTATATCAGTCACATTAGACACCCCTAAATACTATAGAACATATTAGTCAGCTTACTGACACCCCAAGACTAACTAGAAAGATAGAGAATAGACTATCTAGTTAGTCTATTCTCTCTCTCTCTAGTTAGTCTATTCTCTATCTAGTTAGAATATACTAAATAGAGAGAGAGATAATACAGAGAGAGAGAGAATACAGAGAGAAAATACAGAGCGAGAGAGAGAGAATACAGAGAGAGAGAGAGAGAAAATACAGAGAGAGAGAGAATACAGAGAGAGAGAGAGAGAATACAGAGAGAGAGAGAGAATACAGAGAGAGAGAGAATACAGAGAGAGAGAGAGAGAATATATATATATATAGAGAGAGAGAATACAGAGAGAGAGAGAGAGATAGAAGAATACAGAGAGAGAATACAGAGAGAGAGAATACAGAGAGAGAGAGAATACAGAGAGAGAGAGAATACAGAGAGAGAGAATACAGAGAGAGAGAGAGAGAATACAGAGAGAGAGAGAGA